>NW_024420501.1:2925265-2958470 GCF_014898765.1 Herpailurus yagouaroundi
TATTCTGGTAGGCTCCATGAGGCAAAACTTTGTAGCTCAAACAGGAGGGCATCACAGGCAGATAGATGTGGGCTCAATATCGAAAGAGAGCTTTCTAGCGTTTTGCATTGCATGAAAAATGAAATGGCCTGGACCTGTGATGCTGATAGGGCCAGGAGTTAAAAACTACTTCTGTCTGATTCTCACCATGGGCTCTTAAGCATGACATGACACCACCAGAGATGAAGCAAAAACAACCACAACAGCCATTCCTTCACGAAGGACCGGTGAGCATTTCCAAATTTTTCAAGGTGTCCGTCAACTCACCGTGAATCAAAAGATTTAGCTTCCAGTAGTACATCACGTTCTGCGAAGTCACCTGGAATTTCTGCTACCCTGACCCTCGGGGATCCATTTCCACAACAGTGGCGTCTTGGGATCTCTGTTGGCCACAAGTGTAACATTTGCCTCTTTCCAGAACACAGCAGGTTCTTCCCGGCAAACATTTACCCATTCTGGAAGAATCCACATGCATCACTTTTTTTCTTCCGTGTTCTTCTGCGCTCCCATTCATTCAGCCGTTCGTTCAGTCAGCCAACAAACGCCCATCAAGCCTATATAATATCTGGGTGCTAGGGATCCAAAGATAAAGAAGTCTGCTGTCCAGTAGGAGAAACTGAAATACAAATGCAAGTGAAAACGCAACGCGGTTAGAGAGATAATTACGGGATCCTATAGAAGTGGAGTCAAACCATCCCAGAGTGTGCCTGCAGAGGAGGAGAGTGGTGGTCTGGAAAGGCTCAGAAATGAGGTGACGTGAACAGAGCTCTGAGGCGCCATAAAAAATACTCCTGCATCCCACGTACGGCATGGCGACTACAGTTAACAATACCATATTTTATACCTGAAAGTACACTAAGAGAGTAGATCCTAAAAGTTCTAATACCCTAGGGGGAAAAAATGGTAACTATGGGAGCAATGGACGTGTTAATTGACCCTACTGTGCTCATCATTTTGCAGTATCTATATGAAATTGTCACATTATACAATCTCATATGTAAATCGTATCTCAATAAAGCTGGGGTGGGGGCAGATAAAGAAATCTTCCAAAGGCGCAGCAAGTTTTCCCAGACTTTCCTTGGGCAGCTTTGGTGGTTCCTTCGCATAAGCTCTCTAGCTACCAAAGTCAATCTGCCCAGTGCCCTGGATATGCCGCTCCAAACACCTGCACTACTCTGGAGCCCATCTCTGGTCTCCTGGCTCCACTGTCTTCCTAATAGGGTCCTTCTACCGTAGCCGAGAATTCTGAGTACTCGTGCCTGTTTTCCTACCAGAAAAACCTCTTACAGACCCTCAGTCAGGCTGGACACCAAGCCACAGTCCGACTTATGAGCACACTGCACCGCAACCTGGAAGGTAGTGGGAGAGCTGTAATCTGGAAAGCACAGAAATATAATTCTCTATTCTGTCTACACGAAACGGCCCGTGTGGGATGAAATCTACGACCTTGGCCTCATCAGTGCTGCGCTCTAGCCAATGGAGAGCTGTCTGGCCCAGTGTGGGTTTGCTACAGGTAATATCCTCAAGACACTTCTATATGAGAGACGAGACAGCCCGTTGTCAGACGGAGGGTGTCAAGAACTCATTGGTAGCCATGTCCTGTATAATCAACAAGGACCAGGCGCATTCACCTCTCTAGAGCCACTTGAAGCCTGCCAGAGGACAGCATTTTAGAAACCGCTCCACAGGCACCGTTCAAGAGCGGTATGATCACGCCGAGTACAGGCACTGAACACCTCAGGACTCCAGAGGGTCTATTTCCTGCTCACTTCATCTCCGGCTGTTTAATAGAACGAATGTCTTACAATCACCAACGCAATGATTTGCAACTCGAGAGCGTCTTAGCTTTCCAATTTCAGGGAATTAAGCTATTTTAGGAAGGAGTCATTTTTAAGTCTTCCTAGACTGGAACCCACTAAAAATAACCAGTGAAAATAAACACAAAACCGAAAGCCGAAATGCGGTTTACCTTCTGCCGCTACACAGCTAGGCCCAGAGTACGGCAGCTCACCGCCCCCCCTGCCTTGCACACACAGGCGCCGGTCCCTGGAAAGCCACTCGGCAAGCAAGTACGATAGGAAATGTCTGCTTGTGTGAAGGCGGCAAGGCCTCGGATGGACCCCATCTGCCGCCCGCCCCTAAGACACCCCCAAGGACCATACCATTTTACCTCTTTCCAGCATCATTCTTCTGAGTCCCACAAAGCATTTCACCCTTCTAGAGCCCTCTGAGAAATAAACAACGAATGACAACGCCAGAAGGCATCAAAGCATGAACCCTTACAGTTCTCCCAGACCAGGGAGAGAGTGAGTGAGCCTCACAGAAATTTTCCAGCACTGCATTCTGGGTAGGAGGTACTGAGCAGAGAGGAAGGGTAATGCCAAAGACATGGCCACTTGGCTGGCCTCGGTGTGGCTAAGCCAGAAATAAGACTGCACAAAGGTCTTCGTTGTTCTTACTAGGGTGTCTGCCATTTCCAGAGGGGACCCCTTTTCTTAAGCAGCTTTGGAATCCAAGTGTGGAGAAATGGCAGTTCTAAATAATAAGCTGAAAGTTTCAGCCCCTTGTCGCCTCTGGCTCTCCAGGTTCATTGGCTTTTTTCACACCATCGGTGCGGTTCCTCTGTGCCTAACTCCCAACAGCCCCCTGTTCTGGGCTGGGTTGTAAGGTCACAACTCTGAGCCCATATGGATTCTGCCAAATTCTGTCCTGACTCCGAGAAGGAAACACACATCCAGTAAGGGCTAAAAGAGAGCAGCAAGATTTTGCTCACAAAATCGGGCTCTATTTCTTCATGCTTGAAATCCCAAGCTTTTTTTTTCTCCTTATTTGGCAAAAATAGTAACTGGGTCAAATATAGAAAACTCACCACCTCTCCCTTCTATTTACTTCCCCATCTGTGTACAGGCTTCTTCAACGATGACAGCGGGAACTCGGTTGGCTTTGGAGCTCTGGCTTGTTAGCTACTTGATGTGAGAAAGCAGCTGGGAGAACGTGCACACGTGCCGTTCCCGGGCTCTGCTCCAGAGGGGCCTGCCATTGGACTCTTCCCCACTCGCCAAGTGAGAGACTGCTCTGGGAACCCATCACAGGACCCTGAGAAAAGCTGCCTCCCGGGGCGCCTGGGTGGCTCAGTTGGGGTGGGGGCCCGACTTCGGCTCAGGTCACGATCTCACGGTTTGTGGGCTCGAGCCCCGTGTCGGGCTCTGTGCTGACACTCAGAGCCCGGATCCTGCTTTGGATTCTGTGTCTCCCTCTCTCTCTCTGACCCTCCCCCACTTGTACTCTGTCTCTCTCTCTCTCAAAAGTAAATAAATGTTAAAAAAGAAAAAAGTTGCCTCCCTTAATTTTGTTTTTCTTAAACCACACATGAGAGGGGTGCCTGGGTGGCTCGGTGTGTTACGCATCCAAGTCTTGATCTCGGCTCAGGTCACGATCTCACGGTTCGTGGGATCGAGCCCCACATCAGGTTCTGTGCTGACGGTGCAGAGCCTGCTTGGGATTCTCTCTGTTTCTCCCTCTGTCTGCCCCCCACCCACTCACACATGCTCTCTGTAAATCAAGAAAATTCTAAAAAATCCTATTTTAAGGTGTTTTAATATTTGTTGTATGTCTTTTCTAAATATAAGAGTAATAAATGTCCACTCCACATTACTTGAGAAACAGAAAAAGTAAAAAGAAGCCATCATTGTCCAACTACTATAAATTAACGCTAACAATTATTTTCACTGATACCTGTTTTCTCCCTGTGCATACCCACAAAAGTAACCAAAAGTATTATTTACAATCCTCCCTACCCTTTCCAGTGTTTTCTAAGCAAGGCAGATATTGAAGAAAAGTCACTGAGTCACCCCTCAAGTCTCTTGAACTCAACAAAGCAAAGTTGAAGATCCAGAGGAAACCTAGTTTGCTCTGCCAGGGACTAGAGCTGTGTTGCCCAATATGATTGTAACTAGCCACATAAGGGGAATTTAAATTGTCTACAATTAACGGGGCACCTGGGTGGCTCTGTCGGTTGAGCGTCCAACTCTTGATTCTGGCTCAGGTCATGATCCCAGGGTCAGGGGATCGAGCCCCCATGTGAGGCTCCACACTGAGCATGGAACCTATTTAAGGTTCTTTCTCTTTCCCTCTCCCTCTGCCCCTCCCCTGCTCGTGCTCATAAATGAATGAATGGATGAGTGAATGAATTCTCCACGATTAAATACAATTAAAACCAACTTTCCTCAGTTGCACTAGCCACATTTGAAATGCCTAATAGCCACATGCGGTTAATTTAACTTACATAAAAATTAAATAAAATTTTAAAAAGAACATTTTCTCAATTGCAGGGGTGCCTGGGTGGCTCAGTCGGTCAAGCGTCCGACTCTTGATTTTGGCTCAGGTCATGACCCCACGGTTTGTGAGATCAAGCCCTGGTTCACGGGACTGAGCCCGCATCAGGCTCTGTGCTGACAGCGTGCAGCCTGGTTAGGATTCTCTCTCCCTCTCTCTCTGCCCCTCCCCCACTCGCACTTGCACGTACGCGCACTCTCTCTGAAGATGAATAAATGTTTTTTTTAAATAGATAAACAAATAAAACATTTCCTCAATTGCAATAGTCATGCCTCGTACTCAACACATTTACAGACTTCTCCATTTGCCTGCACATCCACATACTGGACAGAGAAGTTTCGAAAACATTTCATTCACTGCAGAAAATTATGTTGGATAATGCTTGGCTAGGGAACCAAAGAAGGCCGCATGGTGGGAACGGTAGTAGAGGAGGAAGAAAAGGAGGTTATGTTGGTAACAGAAAGGGGGAGACCCTCTAAAGGGGCTTGAGAGAAAAGAGGAAATGTAGCCCCCAAGGGACATCAAACACGGACAAGAGAGAGAGGCTTGAAGGGAGAGTGATTTGAAGGTTTTGCTGTTTGGTATATAAAATAACTCCACTCCATCCTCTCATGAAATCCTTAAAACCCACATCACTTGTCTATTTTTAGACTTGGACTCGTGGGTGTGTGTATTTTAATGTGATATGTTACTGACCTCAAGGTGGACACCTGGGAGAATACAAGGCAGGCCTATATTGGGGCTATGGATGATATACAGGGGTATGTAAAATACGTAAAGTGTTTTTTTTTTTTATGTTTATTTTTGAGAGAGACAGAGACAGAGACAGAGCACGAGTGGGAGAGGGGAGAGAGAAAGGGAGACACAGAATCCAAAGCAGGCTCCAGGCTCTGAGCTGTCAGCACAGAGCCCGACGCGGGGCTCGAACCCACGGACCGCGAGAGTGTGACCGGAGCTGAAGTCGGACGCTCAACCGACTGAGCCACCCAGGTGCCCCCGTAAAGTGTTATTTTAACAGAACAACTGACTTGTCCCTTGATTTTTTAACTTCGCACTATAACATTTCTTGTATTCATCATTCACACACATTATATATATATATATACATACATATATGATTAAACACACACAAACATACATTCATTCCTTTAGGTATATTTCTAAAAGTCAAATATACTGGGTAACAAGATATGTGCATTTTTAAAGCTCCCAATACACACTGTTAAATTTTTCATAATTGCCAGCAGTAATGTATGCCTATTTCCATTTCCTTGCACCCTCCCCAAACCTAGCTATTTTTATCCCTTTTATTTTTTGATGTTTTCTGAAGCTAAAAGACAGCATTTATTGTAATTAGAAGAAGTACTTTTGAAGTTTCCCTAATCAAGGGGAGCGAGAACAATGCCAATGCTAATACTTTAATATAATCTTTAGCTTCTCGAAGCATCATGAAAATCGTCTCCATGAAACCCAGAAGAGGCACCCCAAACCAATAATTCAATTTGAACAAACCTCTTCTGACTTTAATCTCCAAATTACTTGGTGCACTCTATGTAAACACTTAGCAATCTGCTCGTACACAACACATTTACATACATCTCCATTTGCCTCCACTAGATCAGTTTGTTCCCGTATTAAATACGTCTAGGAGCCAGCATAATGCTTCACACACAAAGAGAGTGAACGATGTATATACGGAGCGGAACTGAAAAGCTTCTGCACTTCTTCTGAAACCCTGAGTTCACGGTGGGGAGATACAGAAATGTGACGCTGGCTTTGAGTGCGGGCTCTGCTGGGTACAACCTCTCTTTGAGCCTCAGCTTCCCCATCTATACAATGAAGGAGGTGGCCCAGATGATGTTGCTGGTCCTTTCCAGATCTAACACAATTCTATTCCAAGGCTCTGAGTATGGGTAAGGAGTGGGGTGGAACGGGATGGAAGGAGTGGGTGTCTTCATGTATGCACGTGCACGAGGAGAAGAGTGATTAATGGATGCTCTCTCCTCTCTGCTGAGAGCCCTTAGAGATAAGGAAAAAGGAGAAGAGACAGCAACAGGTTTGAACACCAATTAGATAAGGCTTCAAGATACACAAGCCGGTTCTAATAAAAAAAAAAAAAATTTTCCCATGGTGCTTTGTGAAGCTGGAGGTCATATTAAAGTGGCAACATTTGTACTGTTCTTTCCCTACTGAAGTAGCAACTTAAAAAAAAAAAAAAAGTCCCTGTAGCTTCGTTCTTGATTAAAAGCAGCCGAGAGAATTTCCAACATGAGTTAGTAGCCCCCTGAGGCCGACACTGAATGGTTCTACTATTAAGAGCCTCTATTCTAATTATCACTTGGAACAAGCTTTATGTCACCGACAGGACACTTCATTGGTGGCATGTCTTGATGTCATGCCCTCGTGAATAAATGACGGCCTGGCTTACAGTTGAAGATTCTGGGTGGTAATAAGGGTTTGCAGAAGGGCATGTCTTTATCCCGATCAGAGGACAGTCATTTAATATGGCACCACAAAGCATCCAACAGTCTGGTCTCAGAGAAGACGATTTTTTTTTTTTTTTTTTTTTTTTGTTACAAAGCTGAAGCCAGGTTCACCTATGTGCTGTCAACCTGAGGGAGTCTGCTCTTCTGCCTTGTTCTGTCATGTGAGTGGATCAGGCAGACTATAGATCGACTGTCAAGAACCACACTTACTAAAATAAACTGCAGAACCTGAGGACACAAAGAACACCGATAATCATTTTTCTTGATGGGTTAACGGATGTCCCAAGAACAGAAAGGATTTTTCCTCAGGTCACAGAAGTGGCAAAGTGACAGAGGCGGGACAAGAAGCCAAGCATCCTATTCTGAGTTCATCAGTAAATATGGAGGAGCACCCCCGCCCTGTTGCATTTATGCAGCCCCTACCAGGCACAGACTAGGTGCTGGGGAGACACCTATGAATAAGGCGGATCTGTCTTCCTAGCAGCTTTCTAAGATGGCTGCTTCCTGACTGCCTATAAATTACTTGCCTGGGCTCTAAACTCACATCTGAGGTCCATTTGCACTAGGACCAAAAATATCAGTGTTGTCTTACTGCCAAGAGTCCAAAGGACCTCGTTTCGGTGACTGAGCGACTTCCAGGTTTCCCTTTATTTGCCACATTCTCTGAACAATTTGCCAAGGTCTAGGAGCCACTTATACTCTCCTTCACTGAGAAATTTCAAAAACTGCTCTCTCTTCTCCATCAATCATATTATGGAAACATTAACACAGAAGTGGCATTCTGTCGAGTATCAGCAACCATCATGGATTTTACCAAATCCACAGCGACTCTGAGGCCACATTTTCATTAGCGGAGAAATGTTTCATATTTGTTTCAGAAGGAAGGAGATAAACCAAAAACAGTTCCATCCAGTCAAGGAGCTGCAAGTGATTGAATCAGGACCAGAACCCCAGGCCTGTCTGACTCCCCAGAGCTCAGATGAGAAATAATTCTCATTATTTCTGAAACTTGGGCAATGGCTATGGAAAGGCTACGAGCAGGTATTTGCCAAGACGAAATCATCAGGACTAACGGCCTCAACAGCCATGCATCCCACAGATATTTATTGAGCCCTGGCTATGCACCAAGCTGGTGCAAGGGAATGGAAACAGAGCGATGAACCAAAGAGACACTCACAGCTTAAAACCACTAACAGCCAGTCTTAGGAACTTAACAAAGTTGACATTCTACACCTCTGCCCTCCTTCTGTGTGTCATCTAGTTCACTATTTCTCTTACGTGTGGTGACTGCAATTAGGGTAATCGGGGTTCAAGGGAAATAAATCACTATGCTGTTCTGTCCTTTGAGCCGATTCTGAAAGTAGTGCATATGCCCTTGAGTACAGATTTTCTTCTTATTATTCAATGTTCTCAGACAGCTAAGGAGAAACGGTAAGACACACACAGTCTCCGGCCGTCTTAAGAGCAAACACCCACTCGGGGCGCCTGGGTGGCTCAGTCACTTGAGCATCTGACATCGGCTCAGGTCCCGATCTCACGGTTCCTGAGTTCAAGCCCCCGCATTGGGCTCGCTGCTGTCAGCACAGAGCTTGCTTGGAATCATCTGGGCCCCTCGCTCCCTGCCCCTCCCCCCCTCACGTTCTTTCTCTCTCAAAAATAAACAAAACAAACAAACAAACAAGAACAGACATTCTAGGGGAGTCTGGGTGGCTCAGTCAGTTGGGCTTCCGACTTCGGCTCGGGTCACGATCTCACGGATCACGAGTTCGAGCCCCGCGTCGGGCTCTGGGCTGACGGCTCAGAGCCCGGAGCCTGCTTCCGATTCCGTCTCTGTCTCTCTCTGCACCTGCCTGCTCGCCTGCTTATTCTCTCTCTCTCTCAAAATATAAGTAAATATTTTTTAATAAAAAACACGGCTATTCTAAAAAAAAAAAAAAAGTAAACACCCACTCTGTGTAGGACCCCCAAAACATATTCCTAGCCCCAACTGCTTTCCAGAGTTCTAAGTTTCTAGCTTTCTGCTTGTCATTATCACCTATTTTCTCAAGTTGTGCTCCTTGGCTCTGAATCACATCCCCATCCTTCCAGTCATCTGTGCCCAAAGACTTGGCATCTTTGAGTCCTCCCTTCCCCTCATTCCCCACCCCTAATTGTTAAGCTTTCCGTATTCTACCTGCAAGCCTATCCCTCCCATCTCCAACATCCGAAGTACCGTGATGGCTAATTCTGACAACGGACAGGGCTGAGGGATGCCCATATAAATAGCAAGCATTATTTCCAGGTGTGTCTATGAGGGTGTTCCAGCTTGCAGACAGCGGACTGTGGGACTTCTCAGCCTCCAAATCACATAAGCTAATTCCTGTAATAAATCACCATATAAATGTTGTGTTTCTCTGCAGAACCCTGACTAGTACAGGGAGAGAGGTTCAGACAGGACAAGTGACCTGTCCAAGATCACACAGTTCAGAGACCGCAGAGTTGATGTCCTAGCCCACATATGTCTGACATCAAAGGACATATTCACGAGACGCCTGGGTGGCTCAGTCGGTTGAACGTTCAACTCCTGATTTTGGCCCAGGTCATGATCGCACGGTGTATGAGTTGGGTCCACATCAGGCTCATCACTGACAGTGCTGAGCCTGCTTGCGATTCTCTCTCTCTCTCTCTCTCTCTCTCTCTCTCTCTCTCTCTTTCTGTCCCTCCCCCGCTCGCTTGCTCATTTTCTCTCAAAGTAAATAAATAAACGTTAAAAAAAAAAAGTACATATTCAGGTACCGTGACAGATAAGATTCTTCAACTCTTACTTGTCCAACTCCAATGCCTTATTAGACCTTATTTATTCTTTTCAGCCTTTACCACAGGATGTTTTCAGGTTAATCTTGCTAAAGCACAGCTTTTACTAACAGCTTTTATCATTGCTCTCTAAAGCTTATTAGATTCTAAGTGCTCGCATATTCCAGGAACTAAAATAAGATCAACGTGGCTTAACCACAGTAGGTGCAAGGATATGTTTTCATCATCTTGGTATCTTCTCCTTCCCGGAATGGCATTTAACTCATAAAAGGTATTCCAATAACATTTACCACTCTGTAGCACCCTTTAATTCATGATTTGTCCCTAGGTCCACAGACGTACCTTATCTCAATTAGAATATAAACTCTTTGCAGAACCTGGGTGGTTCAGCGGGGGAGCGTCCCAGTTCAGCTTACGTCACCATCTTGTTAAGTTCGAGCCCCATACCAGGCTTGCTGCTGTCAGTGGGGATCCTGCTTTGGGGCCCGTGTCCCCCCCTCTCTGCCCCTCTCCCGCTTGCTCTCTCAAAAATAAACAAACCTAAAAAAATAAAAAGTAAAAAAAAGTAAACTCTTTGAGGTCACGTGCGGCAATTTTAGGTCTTTGTATCCATCTTCCACCGTGTCTGTGGAAAACCAGAAATTTTGAACTACTACAGAGAGAGGGGTGAAGTAAGGCCCAAAAGAGCTACGTTTTTTCTGCCAGCTGTTCTGAAGGACTCTTGAGTACAGAACGCACCGATGGTGCCTAGGACTTTCCAGCTGGGAAACTTGCAAGTGTGTATTTCCATATTTTCCCCACACTTAGCGTTCTGTTTACTGCCACTTACCCAGTCCTCACCTTTATCTACGGTCTTAAATATTACTAATATTAAAATAAGTTGCATATTGTTAGTTCCTTGAAGAAAAGGCCCGTGCCACTCGTTTCGGTGTTTACCCTCCCCAACGGCACCCAGTGCATTACTTTTTACATACTAGGTGAATAATATATTTTTTTTAAGTTTTATTTTAAGAGAGGGTGAGTGTGCGAGCTGGGGAGGGGCGAAGAGGGAGGGAGAGAGGGAAACCCAAGCAGGCTCCACACTGTCAGTGCAGGGCCCCACATGGGGCTCGATCCCACGAACCGTGAGATCAGGAACTGGGCGGAAATCAAGAGTTGGGCGCTTACCCACTGTGCTACACCGGCGCCCCAGTAAACATTTTTTAAATACAGCCTAAGAGTGACAAGTTACCGGCAGATATGCTAAAGGCCACGGACCTACAATTTCTGCTCATTTGCCATCCGTCCAAACACATCATATCCCAAACACAATTCTTCATGTCCCAAAACCAGCCTGCCGTCTCCCTTACACCTCTGTCTTTGGCATCAGCTGCACAGAGAATCTTCCCGGCTCCCGGGCCAGATACTTTAGAGGTGTCCTTGATGAGAGTAAGATGTACACAGCAATGTACCAAGGCTGAACTGTTCAACAGACATTGGGAAACTAAGGCAGAGGCGGAAGAGGAGGAAGCTGCCCGGTCTTCTGTGAGAACGCAGAGAAAAACGCTAAATACATATAAAGCCCAAGAGGAGCGGAGGCTGGGGTAAGAGGTTGTACAAGGGACCCGGTCTCCACAAAGCAGGAGAGCTCACCTGCTAAGGCTGGGGGTGGACCGAGGCTTGAGGGGGAGGAGAGGAGATCTGAAATTACTGGTGGGAAGAACTCCCTTGGGTATTGACAAGCCTCAAATTCGGCCGCAAGGCTCCTGAATCGGCATGACATTCTGAAATAAAGGTCCCATTGTTTGGAGTTTTTGAAAAATGACTGGAGAGGCTGACTAAATTAAAAATTCACCCTGGACCATCCATGGGTATAAGATGGATGTTCTTTGTAGAGAGTGGCCCACTTACGCTGGCCCCACTTACGCCATCTAGTAGGACACCGTTCCTTTTATCAGAAAAGTCATTCCAGATACAATGTGAGATGATTCTCCTTCGCAATTCCTCCACGGCAACAACGGGGACAGGATAGAAGGTCAGTTCCTAATAATTAGTCTTAGCAGGATATTAATTTCACTTGAAGGCACATGCCCATAACCCAGATTTTTGTTCTTCCAACCTCTTCCAACCTTTAGCTTTATGTCCGTCTTTGCTTTTTATCCTCTTGTTTTAAAACAGACACAGAAAACCACAGGCAACAAAAGTAGAGCTTAAAGCAAATTGTTACGCGCAGAACAGCCTTGTCACCACCATCCAAGCTAAAAAAAAAAAGGCCACTCCAGAAACTCCTCCAAATGCCCAATCTCAAATACAGTCCCTTCTCACCCCCAACTATCACCAATACCCTGAATTTTGGAGTAATCGTGTCATAATATTCTTTACGGTTTTATCACCCAAGGGTGAATCACTAGGCGCTACAGAATAATCTTGCCCAATTTCTTAAAAACTTGATAGGTCTGTTAAGCCTCTATTCATCTGTAAGCTCTCCTTCCATCCATTTCTTTTTCTGTACAATTTCTGTGTCAAAGGACCCCAGCTGTTGACCAGAGGTCTCCATAGTCTGCATGTTGCTGACCGCCCGCTCACGATGCAGTTCGCCGTGTTCCTCTGTGTATCCTTGGGGGGGTCAGGTCTGGATCCGTCTCATGGTTTCACTGGAGAAATTGAGCCTCTGCTGCTCCATTTCAAAATGTTCATTTTCTATCATTTAATTTTCACCCTGACCAGAACGATTGTTTCCCAGCTCTAACGCACATAACATAAAGTTAATCATTTTAAAGTGTACAATTCTGGGGCACCTGGCTGGTTCAGTCGGTGGAACAGGAGACTCTTGATCTCAGGGCCATGAGTTCAAGCCCCACGTTCATCATGGAGCCCAGTTAAAATAAAGATGAAAGTAAATAAATTTTTTAAAATTAAGTGTACAATTCAGTGGCTTTTAGTTCTCTTTGCAAAGCTTCCACAATTATCACCACAGTTTGTGGTTATTACTATTTGTTCGAAGAATTTCTTACCCTAATTACGTAAAGTCAGCATTCCTTGCTGTCTGTGGTCACTGAAGCCTTTGCTTGGCCAGCTTTGCGATCAGTTAATGAGTACACAGATTTCCTTAAATGCCTGGAACCGGCGGGTCTCCCAGTCATCGCCCAGAGGTTCTGAGTGTGTGCCGGGGCATATGTTCAACAGTCAGCCAGGCAGCTTTCAACCAGGCCATAGTGTTCACTTCCTCCTTGTGCACAGAACAAAATGCCAGTCTGCAGTGAGTTTAGGGCCTTCTCGCGCCTTCGCCGAACATGTGCCAGCCCAAACAAAGTGTGTCTTTTGAATTCCCAGGAATGCTGGAGATTTTCAAAGTCTCTACAGAGATCTCATTGCCCAGCTGTTTTCTTTTAAGCTTCTGGATCAGCTATTGTGGTCCCATTTGAGTGCCTCAGGCAGAACAGAAGTTAAACAATTCTCCCCAAATATTAAAAAAAACAACCATCACCACCACCACCCCAGGGAAAAGGCTTTCTGCCCTAGGTGAAGCCTGTGTCAAATTTTTTTCACTCTCCAAGAATCATTTTTTGCCCTTAGTAGCAGGGCGATGTTAACCCCACTGAGAATACTTGACAGAATATTCCACACTCATATGCTTTTTCCATACAACACACACAGTAATACCTGCATAACAATATTATTACTGCCTCCACCAATATCATTAGTGACTAAACATTTTGCATGTGCTAAACCCTTTCTTCTCCCATTTGTTTTATGGTTACACTGTATCTACAATGCCTCATCATATAGCCATAACCTATTATCTCCCTTTTTAATAACTCATTTACATTTACTTGTATTACCAACTGTATATTTATTGACATATCTCCAGAAATATAGAGAGATTTTTTAGTTCTAAAGTTCATTCTCAGGGCGCCTGGATGGCTCAGTTGGCAGAGTGTACAACTCTTGATCTCTTGATTGCAGCGTTGTAAGTTCAAGCCCCAGGTTGGGTGTAGACTACTTAAAAATAAAATCTCTAAAAAAAAAAAAAGACTTCATTCTCTATTATTTTCCTCAGGAAAGGCTTATATCAATATTCTTTTATTTCCTTCCCAACTGGTTTTGATTAATAAATTAATATCCTCAAAAATACCACATTTGGTAATTCACATAAAAGCAAAGTTATACTACAGTCTAAACAAGTAAAATTAAAGTATTTCCTCAGTTACAGATAGTATTCAAGGGCAATGATGTTTAGCATGTCAAATTAAGTTAATATTCAAACATATTAGGGGCGCCCGGGTGGCTCAGTTGGTTAAGCCTCCAACCTCAGCTCAGGTCATGATCTCACAATTCATGGGTTCGAGCCCTGTGTCAGCCTCCACACTGACAGAGCGGAGCCTGCTTGGGATTCTCTCTCTCTCTCCCTTTCTCTCTGCCCCTCCCCACTTGCACTTTGTCTCTCTCTCAAAATGAATAAACTTAAAAAAATATTTAACCATATTAGCTCATCCCTACTGATTATCACCTATAGGTTATCAATAAACATTTGGGATTAGTTATGGTTATATATGCTTCTTTTTCATAAATTATGTTGAGGCTTTTATATTAATCTTAAAAAATTGTAACAGACGGCGGCCTGGGTGGCTCAGTCAATTAAGGGTCTGACTTCAGCACAAATCACGATCTCAGGGTTTGTGAGTTCGAGCCCCATGTCAGGTTCCATGCTGACAGCTCAGAGCTTGGAGCCTGCTTTGGATTCTGTGTCTCCCTCTCTCTGCCCCTCCCCTGCTTGCATGCTGTCTCTCTCTCTCTCTCCCAAAAATAAACAAACATGTAAACAAATTATAAGAGAGATAATTGCACAGCCAATATTCTTTCAGTTGCTACATGTTGTTAACAGTTTGTGCCCTCTATATTGGAAAGTCAGGTTTCCCAAACATAAAATTCTTGGCTCACATATTCTTTCCTTGAATATATTAAAATATTATTCAATTCCCTTGTGGTGTAAAACACTGTCATTAAAGTCTAATGATAATCTGATCTTATTTTTCTTTGTAAGCCTCACTCTCTTTATCCAAGATGCCTAAGAATTTTTCTTTTTCTTTAAAGCCCAGTAATTTTACTAGAATATATTCCTGGTGTTTGCCATTCTGGGTCAATATGCTCAGGTACACAGTGTTGTTGTTTTTTTTTAATGTTTAATTATATATATTTGTGTGGGTATATGTGTGGTGTTTGTTTTGCTTCCTTGCCTAGTTTCCTTCTTCATGGATTCCTGTAACATATGTGTTAGACCCACTTTGTTTGCCTCCCATGTGTGTTATTTCTGCTCAAGTTATTTCATATCATCATTTACTTTTTATTTTAAAATTTTTCCTTAAAAATTTGCTAAGAGGAGGAGCGCGTGGGTGGCTCAGTCAGTTAAGCATCTGACTTTGGCTCAGGTCATGAGTTTGAGCACCACATTGGGCTCTGTGCTAAGAGCACAGAACCCACTTCAGATCCTCTGTCTCCCTCTCTCTCTACCCTTCTCTCTCTCTCTCTCTCTCTCTCTCTCTCGTACTCACTCTCAAAAATGAATTTTAAAAAATCATTTAAAAAATCTGCTAAGCAGAAAACGCATTCTTCTCGAGTGCACATGAAACATTCTCCAGAACAGATCGCATACTGGGTCACAAACCAGCCCTCAACAGGTTCAAAAAGATGGAGATCACACATACCATGCATATTTTCAGACCACAATGATACGAAACTTGAAATCAACTACAAAAAAAAAATTGGGAAGACAACAAATACTTGGAGATGAAAGAACATCCTACTAAAGAACGAATAGGTTAACCAAGATATTAAAGAGGAAATTAAAAAGTACATGGAAGCCAATGAAAATGATAACATGACAGCCCCAAACCTCTGGGATGTAGCAAAGGCAGTCATAAGAAGAAAGGTCTCTGATACACAACCTAACCTTACACCTTGAAGAGCTGGAAAAAAGAAGAGCAAATAAAACCCAAAACCAGCAGAAGACGGGAAATAAGAAAGACTAGAGTGGAAATCAATGCTATCGAACAAACAACCAACGAAACAAACAAACAGTAGAACAGATCAATGAAACCAGGAGCTGGTTCTTTGAAAGAATTAACAAACTTGATAAACCCCTAGCCAGTCTGATCAAAAGCAAAAAGGACTCAAATAAATAAAATAAAAAATGAAAGAGGAGAGATCACAACCAACATTGCAGAAATACAAATAATAATAAGAAAATATCATGAGCAATTATATGCCAATAAATTGGGCAATCTGGAAGAAATGGACAAATTCCTAAAAACATATAAACTACCAAAACTGAAACAGGAAGAAATAGAAAATTTGAACAGACCCATAACCAGTAAAGAAATTGAATTAGTAATTAAAAAACTTCCCAAAACAAGAGTCCACGGCAGGATGGCTTTCCAGGGGGAACTCTACCAAATATTTAAAGAAGAGTTAACTCCTATTCTTTTGAAGCTGTTCCAAGAAACAGAAATGGAAGGAAAACTTCCAAACTCATTCTATGAGGCCAGCATTACCCTGATCCCAAAACGAGACAATGACTCCACTAAAAAGAACTATAGACCAATTTCCCTGATGAACATGGGTGCAAAAATCCTCAACAAGATACTAGCCAATTGGATCCAACAATACATTAAAAGAATTATTCAGCATAATCAAATGGGATTTATACCTGGAATGCAGGGCTGGTTCAATATCTGCAAATGAATCAATGTGATACATCACATTAATAAAAGAAAGGACAAGAACCACATGATCCTCTCAATAGATGTAGAGAAAGCATTTGACAAGATACAGCATCCTTTCTTGATAAAAACCCTCAAGAACATAAGGATAGAAGGATCATACATCAAGATCATAAAAGCCATATATGAAAGACCCATTGCTAATATCATCCTCAATGGGGGAGAAACTGAGAACATTCCCCCTAAGGTCAGGAACACAACAGGGATGTCTACTCTCACCCCTGCTATTCAACATAGTGTTGGAAGTCCTAGCCTCAACAATCAGACAACACAAAGAAATAAAAGGCATACACATTGGCAAAGAGGAAGTCAAACTTTCACTCCTCACAGATGACAGGACTCTATAAGGAAAACCCAAAAGGGTCCACCAAAAAACTACTAGAATTGATTTATGAATTCAGCAAAGTCACAGATCGGTTGCATTCCTATACACGAATAATGAAGCAGCAGAAAGGGAAATCAAAGAGTTGATCCCATTTACAACTGCACCAAAAACCATAAGATACCTAAGAAGAAACCTGAAAAAAGAGGTGAACGATCTGTACTCTGAAAACTATAAAACACTGATGAAAGTAACTGAAGATGACACAAAGAAATGGAAAAACAATCCATGCTCATGGATTGGAAAAAACAGATATTGCTAAAATGTCAATACTACCCAAAACAATCGACATGTCCCATGCAATCCCTATCAAAATACCAGCATTCTTCACAGACATAGAACAAACAATCCTAAAATTTGTATGGAACCAGAAAAGACCCCAAATAGTCAAAGCAATCCTGAAAAAGAAAACCAAAGCAGGAGGCATCACAATCCCGGACTTCAAGCTGTATTACAAAACTGTAATCATCAAGACAGTATGGTACTGGCACAAAAACAGACACTCAGATCAATGGAATACAATAGAGAACCCAGAAATGGACCCACAAACGTATGGCTAACTAATCTTTGATAAAGCAGGATACTGAATGGAATAAAGACAGTCTCTACAGCAAATAGTGTTGGGAAAACTGGACAGTGACGTGAGGAATGAACGGGGACCGCTTTCTTATACCATACACAAAAATAAATTCAAAATGGATGAAAGACCTAAATGTAAGACAGGAAGCCATCAAAATCCTCGAGGAGAAAGCAGGCAAAAACTTATTTGATCTTGGCCATAGCAACTTCTTACTCAACACATCTCCAGAGGCGAGGGCAACAAAAGCAAAAATAAACTATTGGGACCTCATCAAGATAAAAAGCTTCTGCACAGTGAAGGAAACAATCAGCAAAACTAAAAGGCAAACAATGGAATGGAAGAAGATATTTGCAAGTGACATATCAGCTAAAGGGCTAACATCCAAAAGCTGTAAAGAACTTATCAAACTCAACACCCAAAAAACAAATGATCCAGTGAAGAAATGGGAAAAAGGTATGAATAGACACTTTTCCAAAGAAGACATCCAGATGGCTAACAGACACGTAAAAAAAATGCTCAACATCATTCATCATCCGGGAAATACAAATCAAAACCACAATGAGATACCACCTCACACCTGTCAGAATGGCTCACATTAACAACTCGGCAACAACAGATGTTGGCGAGGATGTGGAGAAAGAGGAACCCTTTTGCACTGCTGGTGGGAATGCAAACTGGTGTAGCCGCTCTGGAAAACAATACGGAGGTTCCTCAAAAAATTGAAAATAGAACTACCCTATGACCTAGCAATTGCACTACTAGGTATTTATCAAAAGAATACAGGTGCGCTGTTTCAAAAGGGCACACACAACCCCAATGTGTATGGCCCCGCTACTGACAATAGCCAAAGTATGGAAAGAGCCCAAATGTCCACCAACAGATGAATGGATAAAGAGGTGGTATGTATATAGGATAGAGTATTACTCGGCAATCAAAAAAGAATGAAATCTTGCCATTTGTAACAATGTGGATGAAACTAGAGGGTGTTACACTAAGTGAAATTAGTCAGAGAAAGACAAGTATCATATGACTTCACTTATGTGTAGAATGTAGGATATAAAACAAATGAACAGAAGAGAAGGAAACAAAAATAATATAAAAACAGGGAGGGGAACATAACATAAAAGACTCTTAAATATAGAGAATAAACTGAAGGTTGTTGGAGGGGTTGTGGGTGAAGGGACGGGCTAAATGGGCAAGGGACATTAAGGAAAACACTTGTTGGGATGAGCACTGGGTGTTCTATGTAGGGGATGAATCACCGGATTCTACTCCGGAAACATTATTGCACTATATGCTACCTAACTTGGATGTAAATTAAATTAAATCAAAATGAAATGAAATGAAACAAAATTTGCTAAGAAAGTACATCTTATGTTAAATGTTCTTATCACAAAAAATAATAATGGATAAAGAGGGTGACAGGAAACTTTAAGAGGTAAAAATAAAATTTTCCCCAAATCATGCCTTCCTGATGCATTTTCATGTTATGAAGGGGTATTATCTTGCTCCTTATTCTCTTTTCTTAAAGGAAATATACATGAGATTTTAGCATGAGATATTTCTTTTCCTTTTTAAATGTCAATTTAGTTTGATTCAACTTTAAGAAAGAGGTGTAATTCAGAAAGATTTTCTAACTTTACAGGGTCCTGTCTTCTGTTGTCTTTGTTAAACAATATGGCCTCTTACTGTCTGTGATTTCTTGGATCTGTTTCCCTTCCCAACTTTTACTTGCGTCTTCACTTTCCCTGGTCTCTATTTATTCGTCACATGTTCAAATTTTTTTCGACCTCTGGGATTTTCTCCTCAATGCATCTCCATCATGGAAGGGGAGTCCTAGCAGGTCAATTTTAATAGATCATGGGGAATACCCAGCTCCAGCCCCTTCAGACCTTCTTATGGGCTCTTGTAATTTGTTATTTCATTTTTAATTCCGTAATTGCATAGTTTGCATATACTTTTCCATGTGTCTCAAAAATGTTCGTATCTATCATTTTCATTGGTTGCAAGCAAGTCCATTAAGTTAAAATGCAATAATTTTATAACCGTCTCTTTATTAATGGCTGTTTGGGATATCCCAGTTTTCCATGATAATAAATAACACAGAATGCTTTCCTTCTTCTGAATTATATCCTTAAAACAAATACCCTAGAGTGAGATTATTCAGTAAAAAGGTATGAACATTTTTATGACGCTTACTAAAACCTGCCAGATTGTTCATCAAATTGACTGAGATAATTTACTATGTCACTAAAAATGTATAAACGCTTCAATTTCCCCAAAAGTCGCCTCAGTAGTTTTAATAATGTCCTTTTACTGTTGCTAATGTTAGAGTCATAAAGTGACATTTCATCATTGTTTTAATTTGCACCTTCTTTAGCTGCTGGCAAGACTACGTACTGTTTCCTATGTTAATTTACTAATGGTGTTTCAGCTTATGTAATGATTCTTCATCTACTTTGACCACTGTCTCCAGTGAACTTAATTTAAATTTATAAAAACTCAATGGCTTTTGAAATGCCATATGTACTGAATATAATTTTCTATCTTGTCACTTAAGTTTTTTATCTTGGTTTTGTTATATTTTACTTACATTAATTTTCTGTTTAATCACACTACTTACCTTTTCCTTTATCATTTATTTTTCTCCTTTAATCAAACCTTATCTCCCGCCGTAAGCGGAATATTTGCTCTGTTTTCTCTTTTTCCTTGTAATTAGATTTTCCTAAACGTCTGACACTTTAATTTTTATGTTGTGGATCATAATACACTGCATGAGATATAGGTCTACGTTAATTTCTCCCTATGGTAGTGTCAAGTTATCTCAATAGTATTTATGAAAACGAACCCCTTCCCCGTTGCTTGGTCACGCTTAGCTGGACATGTAGTGAACTCTTATGCGTATCGATTACTGTCTACACTCGCATTTGCCAGACGGCACCTGCCTGGATTGAAACAGGCTATGTCACTGATACTGCTTTTTGAGGAACAGGCAATGCTCCAACCTTAGAGTGGCAAGTGTGGTAAAGCTGCCCTTTATCCTTTCCTTCACTCCCTTCCCTTCCTTCTTTCTATGGAGAGCTCCATTCATCTCTTGTCTGTATCCCCACCACAAACGTGAGTTACCAGCACACACAGGGAGAGGGGCAGGAAGCGACACAGCCAGACAAAGAGGGAGGGGCATATCTACACAGAGATGTAGGTCTCCTACTGGTTCTGTTTCTCTGGATAACAGCTGACACCGTGATCAAGATGGAGTTACCTGAGTCCCACTCTCTGCCAGCTCTTGTCCTCTTGCCTCAGTCTACTCTTTGAGTCTCGGCCTACGTGTCACCTCCCTGCGAAAGCACAGCATCCTTCTACGCTTTACGGATGGAACGTGTGTGGAGGGTGAGGAGAACCAATACATGCGCCGCAAATCCTCTCGTAGACAAGTCTACCCCTCGTGCCTTCCTTCTCCAGCATCCAACTCTTCTCTGACAGAAGAAAACGATGCTGACTGGAAGGGAAAATGCTTTGGAGAGCTTGCAGTGACAATCTCACTTCCACACATTCCTTACGTGAGACGGTAGATACGTCTCCAGAGCGTGAAATGAATCGTTACCAATTTAACTGTGTTTTCTCCATGAGCGGAGGTACAATATGTACCTTCCCGGTGGCGTCACTGACAAGTCCTTTGGTAAACCAGAACATCGGTAGAGCAAATACATTAGGATTATTTCAGAGTTACCTGCAAGTTTTTGGATTTTTCACCTGCTCATGGGGCTCCCTGAGGAGCTATAGGCCTACTGCCAGAATACTTAGAGAGACAGTAAAAGGGGAGAGGAGGAACACGGGAACGTGTGTCATTTCACAAAGCCCTACAGCATAACCTTACACCCGACTGCTACACACACACACGCAGAATACCCCTGACACGAGGTACGCAGATTATGTTCTATACGTTCGGATTTTTTATTAGGTTTTCTTCAAGTGGAGTCCATCTGCGGGGCATACAGCCAGCCAAACCATCCAGAGAGGCCAAAGAATGTAGACAGACATAAAGAGGATCATCAATAATTTTTAAATTAAATTGATTCTTCACAAAAATACACTTCCAAAAGAAAGGCTTCTGGCATTCGGCTGTCTCTGCGGCATAGCTTGACTACGCTGGCACGCTTTTGAGTTTTTGGCGGCAGTCAAACGAACGATCAAAAAACTGCTTCAGAGGCCACTTGTAAGCTTTGGATATTCAGGCTAGGACTCATGAGACTAGGCATTGGGCCTGCAAGTAGGGCAAACGGCAGCTGCCTGAACACAGTATCATCGCTTAAGGACCAAGTATCCAGGGATACTTCGGACAGGGAAATCTATATTTACGGAGCACCTGCAGTGAGTCTGACGCTGTTCTACAGGCCTTAAAACATTCTAATTGTCACAGAAGCCTTGGGAGGTGGGGAATATGGTGAAATTCTCCGGTTGGAAAACTGAGGCTCAGATTTTAGAAACCACCCAAATTCCCATGGCAGTAGGTGGTGAAGACTGGGAATCTAAGTCTTTCTGACCGAAGAGGGCTGCCTTTAACCACCAAAGTTCAACACAGCAGAAACAACTGGACACCATTCTCAGCTAGATTAGCAGCCAACGGCACAAGGATGGTTGTAGGGAGGGTGACGTTTAAGCCTCCGCCTCTTAGTGCTCTTTACCAGTGGTAGCGGGCTGCACGCGCAGGGGCAGGTCAAGAACGGAGGCAGGAAAGCAGAAAGCAAGCACGACCCATGGTGCGGTCGCCCTCACGCCTACGAGGCCCTGAGGAAACAAGGAAGCCACTATCGATCAGGGTTGAATTTGTTGAAGGCCGTTTCTCTTGAGAGAAAGGAGGGGAGTAAAATAAAAATCAAGTAAATCAGCCTTCTTGGCACCATTTCTTATCATACACCATTTGCCTTAAGAATTAAACCTCTCGGGGCGCCTGGGTGGCGCAGTCGGTTGAGCGTCCGACTTCAGCCAGGTCACGATCTCGCGGTCCGGGAGTTCGAGCCCCGCGTCGGGCTCTGGGCTGATGGCTCAGAGCCTGGAGCCTGTTTCCGATTCTGTGTCTCCCTCTCTCTGCCCCTCCCCCGTTCATGCTCTGTCTCTCTCTGTCCCAAAAATAAATAAACGTTGAAAAAAAAAAATTTAAAAAAAAAAATAAAATAAATAAATAAATAAAAAAATAAAAGAATTAAACCTCTCTCCTGCATGCTCCCGTTCAGCATTGATAAAAAGCCATTGAGTCGTGCTTTTTTTTTTTTTTTTTGACACTCTCAACTCAGTCTGAGCTTTAATCCCCCTGATTTAAACCCCCTTTCTAGAGTCTTGGGCCATGGATTCATACTTGACTTTTTATTGAACTTTCTGTAATCACAGCCTATGATAGGCTTTTAGGTACAGTTCCCCCTTTCCTCGCCTTTATAAACACTACGGTGGTCCCCATCTTTCACCGTTACCATTACTTCCCTTGATTTTAGTATAATGTACCCAAGCTGAGGAACTCGAAATGTGTGAATCGGTCCCATTGTCTGTCACTACTGTACTAAAGAACAGAACATCAAAGTCAAATGCCTACTGTTACTCTTAGCTGGAACACTGTCCCAAATCTGTGTATGGGCTCTCTTACCTGATTAGCAGGGCTAGGCTTTAAGAATCCCTTTTGCTCAGATATGGAAAAGGCCATTCAGCCTATGCCTCAGTGCCTTTCTCTTGAACCACCATCAAATCCTGGCCACCCACGATCTGGCCACCAAATCTCTTTGCCACCCATCAAATCCTGGCCTTCTGACTTAATCTTCCATGGGTGGCACAGAAGAATCAACCCTGAGAATCAGAGCACTTCTCCCTAGGCCCATCCTGGTCCTGCCAGACCATTCTAAGGAGAGTGATGTGTAGAGATGAGTTTGAGGATGCACAGGGAAGGAATTCTAATAAAGGCATCATTCTCTAAGAAAGAATATGACCTAAGTCCATATTACTGATTTGAAAACATGAGGAAAAAGAGAATCCAAAGTACACACACCATCACAAAGAGAGAGCTGTACCACCTGAATAAAAAAGATGTTACTGGAAATCATGAGATAACTTCTAGAAATTAATTCATATTGCTATTTTGACCAATACCTGCCTATTTCAGAGGTAACAAGTTATGGGGTGGGTAACAAGTTAAGTTCTGTTAGTTATGGGATGCCTTTCTCAACCTCAAGCACATAAAGCCCTCGATTTTAGAGTTAAAACTGCCAGCAAGGTGAGTAAAGAACCTTCTGGGGGTGCATGGGTGACTCAGTGGGTTAAGTAACTGACTCTTGATATCTGCTCGGACGCTGATCTGTTGTGGGATCAAGCCCCATGTCAGGCTCTGCACTAAGCAGAGCCTGCTTGGGATTCTCTCTCTCCACCCCTCCCCCATGCATACACTCTATCTCCAAATAAATAAATTTAAAAAAAAGAACATTATGGATGCTATGCAATGGAAGGAGAACTCTAGCCATCATAGGTATAGTTGAAATGTGCCATCACTGTTCTATCATGCTTTTATTTTTTATTGATACTATGTAAGTATCATCCAAAACAGTCATCTATTGGTTCAAGAATTCCATAGTATTCTCCCCCAAACATCACCACCCACTTGCTTTTTGTCATGTTTCTCCTTGGGTCTTTGGATTTAGATAGTGAGGTACAACATCTTATAACTCTTAACCCTTCTCAGATGAGTTTTTTAGGTAAAACGCATACAACTCTTATAGTATTCTAATCCTGAATTCTCATATACCTCAGCAAAACCTAGGAGATAATATTAACTCCATATATGAAATCTTTAAGGTCATTTTGGTCATGACCCGTTCTATATACAGTGGAAATTAATATCTGAAATCATGAGAAATCATCTTCATATATTTACCTTGTAAATAACTGGGTACCTTATTCCATTTCCATTCTTCTGCAGTAAGTTTTTTTTCAACCTTTTCAAAGTCATAATTCTTCTTCAATGCATTTTTAAACAGAAGCCCAAAAGGCAAATGGATCAAAATTATAGTTAGTCTGGTTAAGCAGTTAGAGGAGGTCTAAAGCCTCACCTTATACCAATCCCTTCCCACTCCTTCTCTACCATCTGTGTGAGTCTCAGCGGTGTTTCCTCAAACTCAAAAAGCTTCATGTGACACAACTTGGCCTTATCTTTTTTCTTCCATCTTTTTTCTTCCAAAAACCTAATTTGTGGCAGTTTTGATTTTCTCATGTTTTTAATTTCAGTCCCTAACATTCTCAACCTAATCAGTGGGATTGAATGTCTCCTGCATCTTGGTGACTTAAGTATCCATACGACTTGGCAGGTGTAAATATCTCTACAATGTAAAAGGGTAATTTATCTGGTCACAACAGCTGGTTGAAAATGCACTGTAGGATTACCCAAATCCATCTGCTGTGACTTTGTTTTAATCACACATCCTTCTGCTCTCTCAATGTTTCCCAAGTAAAACAGAATCTCTCTTAAACAATTTCCATTTAAAATGCTTGAAAAATTAATGAAATACTTCACTCCATCTGTAAAGTATATTGTCCAATGGCCATGGTATGCTGAACACTCAAGGATAAAATGCTATGTTCTAGTATATCCATCCACCCGCAGTACTTCCACTATTAGGCTGAAGAAGTTTCATTTTATTCCCAAGACTGTGTATTCAAATGTTACGTATTATCATCATCACCAGATTTAATTAAAATGTTAATTAAATCAAATAAGCAGAAGTTTAGTAAAGATGTGGGTTGTTCCTTGTATAAAAGTTAAACTGAGTAGCTATGTGAAACACAGTATCAACAAAATGAGAAAATAAGCCACAGACTGGGAAAACAATTTGCAAAGTGCACATCTGACAAAGGACTACCATCCCGAACATACAAAGAAACCTTAAAACTCAACACGAACATGAACAACCTGATTATAGAATAAACCAAAGACAGATATTTCACCAAAGATGACACACAGATGGTAAACAGGCATATGAAAAGATGCTTCCCAACAAATGTCATCAGGGAAATGCAAATGAAGACAATGAGATACCACTGACACCTATTAGAATGGCCAAAATCGAAAACACTGACACCACCAAATGATGATGAGGATGTGGAGCCACAGGAACTCTCTTTCATTGCTGCTGGGAATACAAAATGGTACAGTGACTTTGGAAGACAGTCTGGCAGTTTCTTACAAAACTACACAGACTCTTACCATAAAATCCAGCAATCATGCCCCATGGTACTCACCTAAAAGAGCTGAAAACATGTCCACACAAACACCTGTACATGGACATTTATAGCAGTTTCATTCATAATTGCCCACATTTTGAAGCAACCAAAATGCCACCAGAAGGTGAGCAGGCAAACCAACTGTGATATATCCAGACAATGGAATACCATTCACCACTAAAAAGAAATGACCCTGCAAGCACCAGCCAGAGAGGCCCTTTGTCAGCCGGGGAGTCATGCTATCCCAGAATAGAGTGCAAGCAGTGCGGAGTCCTTTAAGGCATCGGGTTGTGAATCCCAGTCGAGCACCTGGGAAGCATGGGAGACTGTGGAGCAGGACAAGGCACCAGTGCTACTCTGTGAGGGCCACCTGAACAGTGTGGTTTGAGACACTAGGTCTGGGGAGGAGAGATTGGGGTGTTGCCATTTTTCTCCCCAGCACCAACACGGTGGAGCTTCCTGGAACAGGATGACAGCCTCCAGCGGAAGTGGGACCTGCCTACACCAAACCCCACTCCTCCTTGCCTGGTAACTGCACATCTACTGGAGCGAGATTGACACTGAGGGGACCAGACAGCCTCTCCAGATAAGCATAGCAACCGGTCCCAGGGCCAACAGACAACTATCCTGCAGTCTTATATGTTAGTATGGTGGGGGTTTTTTTTCTCACTTTTCTTTCCTTCTCGTTTCCTTTCTCTTTCTTTTCACCATCCTCTTTTTTTTCTTTCCTTTGAAATTGGGCTCATAGTTTTTGTTTGGATTTTTGGTCAATTCTTATTTTATGTATTTTTTTTCTTTCTGTGTTTTGTTTGTTTAATCATTCATTTTTACTCTATTCTTTTTACACCTTTTCTGTATCTCCTTCTTATTTCTGCCCCCTCCCCTGCCGCTGTGGATTAAGCCTTAGAGTCTCTGTGATTCTCTGCTTTGTCTTTTTTTCCACCCCTTTCATTTTTCTCTTTGTATGGGATCAGGATGCCCCCGCTCCTTTCTTCCAGGGTTACTTCAATGAACAAATCAAAGCACACCTAGTGGAAGGTCCAAACAATCCACCACGATGAGCAAGGAGGACCTTTGTAGAGGACTGACCAGTGGGACAGAGAAGCCAATTATGCAACAACAGAGTGCACACAACACACTCCAAAACACTTCCTGAAGTTCCAGGCCCTGGACAGTGTGTGATCCCATTTTAATATAGTAGTACTCGCAGGTGCAGGACATATAACAAGCTACTAAAACACACAAAAGACAGAAACCTATCCAAAATGACTAAACAGAAGAATTCTCCTCAAAAAGAAATTCCAGCCAGAGAATTGCTCAAAACAGATAAAAACAATGTATCTGAACAAGAATTCAGAACAACTGTAATAAGACTAATAGCTAGGCTTGAAAAAAGCATAGAAGACAGCAGAGAATCTATTGATGCTGAGATCAAAGGCCTAAGAAATAGTCACAATGAATTAAGAAATGCTATAAATGAGAAGCAAAATAAACTAGATGGACAGCAATGATGGAAGCAGAGGAGACAATGGTTGAAATAGAAGATAAAATTATGGACAATGATGAAGCTGAAAGAAGAGGCAAAGGAAACTACTAGACCACAAGGGGAGAATTAGGGACCTAAGTGATTCAATGAAATGTGGTAATATCCATATCATAGGAGCTCCAGAAGACGAAGAGAGAAAGGGGCAGAAGGTTTATTTGAACAAATCATCGCTGAGGACTTCCCTGATCTGGGAAGGGAAATAGGCCTCCAAGCCCCAGAGGCACAGAGCATTCCCTTCAAAATCAACAAAAACAGGTCGACACCATGACGTATCATAGTGAAAACGGCAAAATACAAAGATAATGAGAGAATTCTGAAAGCAGCTAGGGACAAACAGGCCTTAACCTACAAGGGCAGACACATAAGGGTAGTAGCAGACCTATCTACTGAAACTTGGCAGACCAGAAGGGAGTGGCAAGAAATATTCAATGTGCTGAAAAGGGAAAAATATGCAGCCAAGAATCCTTTATCCAGCAAGGCGGTCATTCAGAATAGAAGGAGAGATAAAGGCTTTTCCAGACAAACAAAAACTGAAGGAGTTCATGACCACTAAACCAGCCTGCAGGGGATCCCAAGGGGGACTCTGTAAGTGGAATGCTGCAAAGACTATAAAGGACCAGAGACGTCACCACAAACATGAAATCTACAGATAACACAATAGCACTAAATCCCTATCTTTCAATAATCACTCTGAATGTAAATGGATTAAATGCCCCAAACAAAAGACATAGGGTGTCAGAATGGATAAAAATTAAAAAAAAAAAAACAAAACAAAACACAAGACCTATCTATATGCTGCCTACAAGAGACTCATTTTAGACCTGAGGACACCTACAGATTGAAAGTGAGGGGACAGAAAACCATCTACCATGCTACTGGACACCAGAAGAAAGCTGGAGTAGCCAGACAAGCTAGATTTTCAAACAAAGACTGTAACAAGAGATGAAGAAAGACACTATATTATAATTAAGGGGCCTATCCATCAAGGAGAGCTAACAATTGGGGGCGCCAGGTGGCTCAGTCAGCTGAGCGTCCGACTTCGGCTCAGGTCATAATCTCACAGCCGGTGGGTTCGAGCCCCACGTCGGGCTCTGTGCGGACAGTTCAGAACCTGGAGCCTGCTTCGGATTCTGTGTCTCCCTCTCTCTCTGCCCCTCCCCTACTCGCATTCTGTCTCTGTCTCTCTCAAAAATAAACAAACATCTAAAAAATTTTTAAAAAAAGGAAGAGCTAACAATTGTAAATGTTTATGCCACCGTGGAACACCCAATATATAAATCGATTAATCACAAACATAAATAAATGTATAGATAATAATACCATAACTGTAGGGGACTTTAACACTCCACTTATAGCAACAGACAGATTATCTAGGCCAAAAATCAATAAGGAAACAACAGCACTGAATGACATATTGGACCAGATGGACTTAACAGATATATTTGGAACTTTTCATCCAAAAGCAGAATATACATTCTTCTCTAGTGCACATGGAACATTCTCCAAAATAGATCACATACTGGGTCACAAAACAGCCTTCAACAAATATAAAATGATTGAGATCATATCATGCATATTTTCAGATCACAACACTATGAAACATGAAATCAATCACAAGAAAAAAATTGGAAAGCCCCAAGTACATGGAGGTTAAAGAACATCTACTACTAAAGAATGAATGGGTCAACCAGGAAACTAAAGGAGAAATTAAAAAATATGTGGAAGCAAATGAAAATGAAAACATGACAGTTCAAACCCTTTGGGATGCAGCAAAGGCAGTCCTAAGAGGAAAATACACTGCAATTCGGGCCTATCTCAAGAAGCAAGAAATGTCCCAAATATATAACCTAACCTCACACATAATGGAACTGGAAAGGCAGCAGCAAAGAAGGCCCAAAGCCGGCAGAAGAAGAGAAATAATACAGATTAGAGCAGAAACAAACAAAATGGAATCCAAAAAAACAGAACAGAAAATGAATCTAAGAGCTGGTTTTTTGACAGAATAAACAAAATTGATAAACCCCAAGCCAGACTTCCCAAAAAGAAAAGAGAGAGGACCCAAATAGACAAAATCATGAATGAAAAAGGAGAGAGCACAACCAACACCACAGAAGTACAAACAACTATTAGAGAATACTATGAAAAATTATATGCCAACAAATTGGACCATCTGGAAGCAATGGACAAATTCCTCGACACCCACACATGGCCAAAACTCAAATGGGAAGAAACAGAAAAGTTGAACACACCCATAACCAGTGAAGAAACTGAATCAGTTATCAAAAATCTCCCAACAAATAAGAGTACCAGGCCAGGTGGCTTCTCAGGGAATTCTACCAGACATTTAAAGCAGAGTTAAATCCTATTCTTTTCAAGCTGTTCCAAATAATAGAAATGGAAGGAAAGCTTCCAGACTCATTCTACAAAGCCAGCATCACCTTGATTCCCAAACCAGGTAAAGACCCCACTAAAAAGAAGAATTACAAGCCAATACCCTTGAGGAACATGGATGCAAAAATTCTCAACAAGATACTAGCAAATTGAATTCAACTGTATATTAAAAGAACCATTCACCATGATCAAATGGGATTCATTCCTGAGCTGCAGGCCTGGTTCAATATTTGCAAATCAATCAACATGATACACCACATTAATAGAAGAAAGGATAAGAACCATCTGATCCTGTCAACACATGCACAAAAAGCATTTGATAAAATATAGCATCCTTTCTTCATAAAAACCCTCAAGAAAGTTGGGAAAGAAGGAACACACCTTAACATCATAAGAGCTATCTATGAAATGCCCACAGCTAATATCATCCTCAATGGGGAAAAACTGAGAACTTTCCCCCCTGAGATCAGGAACACCAAGAGGGATATCAACTCTCACCGCTATTATTTAACACAGTGTTAGAAGTCCTAGCCTCAGCAATCACACAACAAAATTAAATAAAAGGGATCCAAATTGGCAAAGAAGTAGTCAAACTTCCACTCTTCTCAGATGACATGACATGTACATGGAAAACCCTAAAAGACTCCACCAAAACATTGCTAGAACCAATACAAGAATTCGGTAAAATCGTACAATATAAAAGCAACGTAAAGAACAGCTGCATTTCTATACACCAATAATGAAGCAACAGAAAGAGATATCAAGGAATTGATTCCATTTACAATTGCGCCAAGAACCATAAAATAGCTAGGAATAAACCTAACCAAAAAGGTAAAGATCTGTACGTTGGAAACTATAGAAAGCTTATGAAAGAAATTGAAGACACAAAGAAATGAAAAACATTCCTTGCTCATGGATTGGAAGAACAAATATTGTTAAAATGTCAATACCACCCAAAGCAATCTACACATTCAATGCAATCCCAATCAAAATTGCACTGGCATTCTTCTCAGAACTAGAACAAATAATCCTAAACTTTGTATGGAACCACAAAAGATCCCAAATAGCCAAAGTAATGTTGAAAAAGAAAACCAAAGCAGGAGGCATTACAAACCCAGATGTTAGCCTCTACTAAAGCTGTGATCATCAAGACAGTATGGTATTGGCACAAAAACAGACACACAGAGCAATGGAATAAAGAACTGAGAAATGGTCCCACAAATGTATGGCCACCTAATCTTTGACAAAGAAGGAAAGAGTATCCAATGGAAAAAAGACAGTCTCTTTAGCAAATGATGCTGGAGAACTGGACAGCAACATGGAGAAGAATGAACCTGGACCACTTTCTTACACCAGACACAAAAATAAATTCAAAACGGATGAAAGACCTAAATGTGAGACAGGAAACCATCAAAATCCTAGAGGAGAAAACAGGCAACAACCTCTTTGACCTCAGGCGCAGCAATTTCTTACTCGACACATCTACAAAGGCAAGGGAATTAAAAGCAAAAATGAACTATTGGGACATCAAGATTAAAAACTTCTGCACAGAAAACAACCAACAAAACTAAAAGGCAACTGACAGAATGGGAGAAGATGTTTGCAAATGACATATCCGATAAAGGGTTAGTATCAAAGATCTATAAATAACCTGACAAACTCAACACCTGAAAAACAAATAATCCAGTAAAGAAATGGGCAGAGGACATGAATAGACACTTTTCCAAAGAAGACATACGGATGGCAAACAGACACATGAAAAGATGCCCAATATCATTTATCATCAAGGAAATACAAATCAAAACCACATTGACATGCCCCCTCACACTGGCCAAAGTGGCTAAAATTACCAACTCAGGCAACAAGAAGTGTTGGGGAGGATGTAGAGAAATGGGAACCCTCTTACACTGTTGGTGGGAATGCAACCTGGTGCAGCCTCTCCGGAAAACAGTGTGGAGGCTCCTCGAAAAATTAAAAATAGAATTACCCTACAACCTAGCAATAGCACTATTAGGAATTTATCCAAAGGATACAGGAGTTCTGATTCATAGGGGCACATGTACCCTAATGTTTATAGCAGTGCTATCGACAATAGACAAATATGGAAAGAGCCCAAACGTCAATCAACTGATGAATGTATAAAGAACATGTGGTATAGGGGTGCCTGGGTGGCTCAGTCAGTTAAGCGTCTGACTTCAGCTCAGGTCATGATCTCACGGTTCGTGAGTTCGAGCCCCGCGTTGGGCTCTGTGCTGACAGCTTGGAGCCTGGAGCCTGCTTCAGATTGTCTCCCTCTCTCTCTTCCCCCCCCCCCCCCACCCCGCCTTCCACTCACACTCTGTCTCACACTCTCTCAAAACTAAATAAACATTAAAAAAAACCCAGATGTGGTATATATATATATACACACACATGCATACACAATGGCATACTACTCAGAGATGAAAAAGAATGAAATCTTGCCATTTGCAACAATGTGGATGGAACTGGAGGGCATTATGTTGAGTGAAATAAGTCACAGAAAGACAGATATCATATGATTTCACTTATATGTAGAATTTGAGAAACTTCACAGAAGACCATAGGGAAAGGGAAGGAAAAATAAGATACAGAGAGGGAGGCAAAGTATAAGAGACTCTCATGTATAGAACAAACTGAGGGCTGATGGGGGGGTTTGGGGAGGAGAAATGGGTGATGGGCATTGGGGATGGCACTGGGTATTGTATGTAAGTGATGAATCACGGGAATCTACTCCTGAAGCCAAGACTATACTGTATGTTAGCTAACTTGACAATAAAAATAAATAAATAAATAAATAAATAAATAAATAAATAAATAAATCGATTTAAAAAAAAAAGATTCATTTTGTAATCTGTAGAGCGATCAGTGGAAAACTAACAGAGGTAAAATTGTAAAGTCAACAAGGAAATTAAAATGGAATCCTAAAAATATTCAACTGACCTCCCAAAATAAAGAAAGGAGAAATATATGGGGGAAAAGATAGGAGACAAATAGAAAACAAAAAAGCAGAATAATAGACCTAAGTCCAAATAGATAAATAATGACACTAAATCAGCCATCTTAACACATTAAATGCAAATGGTTTAAACCTACCAAATAATAGTCAGAGGTAGACAAATTATATAAAAAAGCAAGATTGCACTACCTGCTATCTAAAAGAAACCTACTTTGAACATAAAGACAGTTTAGTTAAAAGTCAAATGGTGGAACAAGATAGACCACACAAACGCTAATTAAAAGAAAGATGGAGTATCCATATCAATATCCATATCAGTAGAGTAGGTTTGGGGAAAAAGGAATATTATCACCAAAGGTAAAATAAGGAGATCACATAAGATAAAGGGGCCAGTTCATTGGAAATATAAAGCGATCCTAAATATGTATGCCACCAATAACAGAGTTTCAAACTATGTGAGGAAAAACTAATAGAACTGAAAGAAGTAGGGGCACCTGGGTGGCTCAGTTAAGCCTCTGACTTTGGCTCAAGTCATGATCTCATGGTTTGTGAGTTCGAGCCCTGCATCGGGCTCTGTGCTCACAGCTCAGGGCTTGGAGCCTGCTTCAGATTCTACATCTCTCAGTCTGTCTGTCTGTCTGTCTGTCTCTCTCTCTCTCTCT
>NW_024420501.1:2958570-3078352 GCF_014898765.1 Herpailurus yagouaroundi
TAATCAACACTTATAGAATGTTCCACCCCAAAATAACAGAATATTCTCTTCAAGAGCACTTGGAATATTAACCAACATATACTACATAAGGAGCCAAAAACTAAGTCTAAATAAATTTTGAATGATTGAACTGATACAAAGAATATTCTCTAGGGGCGCCTGGGTGGCTCAGTCGGTTAAGCAGCTGACTTCGGCTCAGGTCATGATCTCACGGTCCGTGATTTCAAGCCCTATGTCGGCTTCTGTGCTGACAGCTCAGAGCCTGGAGCCTGTTTCAGATTCTGTGTCTCCCTCTCTCTGACCCTCCCCTGTTCGTGCTCTGTCTCTCCCTGTCTCAAAAATAAATAAAATGTTAAAAAAAAATTAAAAAAAAAAAGAATATTCTCTAACCGCAATAAAATTTTAATTAGAAATCAGTACCAGAAAAATATTGGAAAATCTCCAACTATCTGACAATTAAACAAACACTTCTAAATATGGATCCATATGACTCCATGGATCAAGGATCGAGGGGAAATATTTAAAAACATTTTGAACTGACATAACCAAATACACAGAACATCAAAATTTGTGTGATCCAACTAAAGCAGTGCTTAGGGGCGCTTGGGTGGCTCAGGCAGTTAAGCTTCCAACTTCCGCTCAGGTCATGATCTCACGGTACTGTATGTGGGTTCAAGCCCTGCGTCAGGCTCTCTGCTGTCAGTACAGCGTCTGCTTGGGATCCTTTGTCCCCTTCTCTCTCTGCCCCTCCCCCACTCACACGTGCTCATGCTCCTGTGCTCCCTCACTCTCTCTCTCCAAAATAAACATTTTTAAATAAATAAATAAATGATAAAAATAAAGCAGTGTTCAGAAAGAAATTTCATGTATTGAATGCTTATATTGGGGAAAAATAAGCTCCTATCAATGGTCTAAAATCCTACCTTAAAAAACTAAAAAAAAAAAAAAAAAAGCAGCAAATTTAAGCCAAAGGGTATCATAAAGCAGAAATCAATTACACAGAAAAAAAATACAGAAAAATCAATAAAAACCTGGTTTTTTGAAAATGTAAGGAAAAAGAAAAACAACCCACAAAATACCAATATCAGGAATAAGAGAGGGGACATCAATATAGATACTACAATCATTAAAAGGATAAACAAAGATTTTCCAAACTTAACAACTCAAAATTAATAAAGTTCTTGAAATGCAAAAGTATCAAAGCTTACCCAAGAAGCAATATATTATTTGAATATCATCCCTGTATCTATCAAAAATTGAGTGGAGCTTTCCCAAAAAGAAAATTTTAGGTCCTGATGGCTTCACTAGTGAATTCTAACAAACAATTAAGAAAGAAAAATACACCATTTCTCATCACTCTCTTCTCAAAAATCTGAGAGGCATACCCTTCTCAATTCGATGAGGTCAGTGTTATTCTGATACAAAAACCAGCCAAAACATTTCAAGGAAAGAAAGCTATGTTTTAATTTCCTTCATAAAAACAGAAACACAAATTTTGTAAGTAAATATTATCGAAGATAATTCAGTAAAGATTATACAGTAATCTATACAGTAAAGGATAATACATCAGGACCATCTGGGGCTTATCCCATGATTGCAAAGTTGGATTACCATTTAAAAATCAACCAATGAATGACGGTGGCTCAGTTGTTAAGCACCTGATTTCAGCTCAGGTCATGATCTCATGGTTTATGAGTTTGAGTCTCACATTGGGTGAGCTGGAGCCCTGCTTCCAGTGAGCTCCTGCCCTGGTTCAGGGAAACACAAGCCCCACTTCAAGTGAACCCTGCTTCTTCTCTCTCCCTCCCTCTCTTTCTCTCTCTCTGCCCCTTGCTCACTTGTGCCCGTGCACGCTCGCGTGTGCACACACTCTCTCTCTCAAAAAAAAAAAAAAAAAAATCAATGTCAGGGCACCTGGCTGGCTCAGTTGGTAGAGCATGTGACTCTTGATCTCGGGATTGTGGGTTCGAGCCCCATGGTGGGTGAAGAGATTATTTAAAAATAAATAAAAAACAATCAGTGTTAACCAACATTAACTGGATAAAAATTTAAAAAATATACCTCAATAAAAGAAAATGTGAATAAGAAATCATAAGGGAAAGAAAATACATTTACAGGATTGTACTATATTTATCAAAAAAAGAAGTCCTTTTATAAATGGACCTGTGCAGTTCAAACCCATGTTGTTCAAGAGTCAACTATAACTTTCTCCAATTGAATATAAGTAATATTGATTAGTATCTTATTAATATCCATAAAAAATGAAGCATTATTAAAGTCTATATATATGTAAAGAGGATTGGGAACTACTCATAAAAATGTTGCTCATATGCTCAAATCTCAATTATGCAAATACTTAGTTTAAATTTTCATGGAAGTTGACCCTTAGGTATGATTATAGGCATTCATTCTCATGTTTATTAAACATTTTTCTCTTGCATTGATTAGACATTTTCTATATTCAAATGTAGGAATTAATATTAATGTGGGTATGTAACTATATCCTTAGAATTTAAAATAAATCAATATTTGGCTATTATAGTATAGCTAATAGAGATGCTGTGGGGTTTTTTTATCCTTTAGTGTTACTTTCCCTTAAAAGAGAATGATAGTATTCAATACTTGAAAAGAAACAGTTAATTGCTTCTCACAAAGTTCGGAACCAAAGTATAGTATACAAGATCCGTTAGTATTTCACTTTGCTTGCAGGTTATTCTGCCCTCAGATACCTCTTAATTGCTTCCTCATTCCCTTTTGGTCGTTACGCAAAGCTCAGCTTTTCAGGAAGGGTTTCCAGGTCATTCTAAAATTTCATGCCTATCTCCATTTCCATAGCTTATTTTCCTCTTTATTGATATATTTTTAACAGATCATGAAATTTACTTACATACGTTGTTTATTGTCTCCCTCCTCCTCTAAGATGTAATTGTGACAAAGGTTAATGGTTGTTGTTTTGTTTACTTTAGATATTCTTTTTGTATTTCCTGCAACATCCAACGCAGAGTATCCAACTCAAAAGTATTTGCCGAATGGATGAACAGTTGAAATAATAAATAAGTATATAAGTGAAATTGAATATAATTCAAGCAAACATGAGATAAGCTTCTCACCTAGTTCTTATAAAGTTTAACTAATTTTTTGTCTAATGGAACTATAATAATATGCAACATTACAAACAACACCAGTAACTTATTTTATACAAATTCAAATTATGTTTTTTTCTGAAATATTGGACTATCCTATTATAATACAAATAAATTGATTATACAAATAAAAAAATATATACCTCAATAAATGCAGAAACTATCTTGGCAAAATTACACACCCTTTCATAATAAAAACACCCAGAAAAGTAGGAGTAGAAGGGCACTTCCTTGATCTTATCAAGTTTATCTTCAAAGAAACTACAGCTAATATTATACCCTGTCGTCACTAATAAGGCAAGGGTATCCATTCTTGCCATTTTTATTGTAGTAGATGATCTAATACAGCAAGGAAAAAAAAGATAATAAAGATTGGAAAGGAAGAAATTAATCTTTGTTATTTGCAATTGCCATTATTGCTTATATAGACAATTATAAAGAATTTCTAAAACAATTACTAGAACTAATAAAGCATCAGGATATGATATCAATATACAAAATCCGTTAAATACATACATATATATATTTGTTGTTCTTTGTTTTTATTTATTTTTGAGAGAAAGAGAGAGAGACAGAGCACGAACAGAGGAGGGGCAGAGAGAGACACACAGACACAGAATCCGAAGCAGACTCCAGGCTCTAAGCTGTCAGCACAGAGCCTTATGTGGGGCTTGAATTCACAGAGCGCGAGATCATGACCTGAGCTGAAGTCAGATGCTTAACCGACTGCGCCACCCAGGTGCCCGTCAATTATATTTTTATATATTAAAAGGAAACACTTGTAAAGTGAAATTTATTAAGTCATAATTCCATTTATATTAGCATCAAAACATATGATGAAGAGAAAAACAGTGTCACTTTTGTGATATTTTTGCCAAAAATATGTAAGTTGAATCTAATCATGAAGAAACGTGAGGCAAAATCGTACTGAGGGACAATCTACAAAATAACTGTCATATATTCTTCAATGATGTCAAGATCCAAGAAGCAAAAAAGGCTGAGGAACTAGTCCAGATTAAAAGAGATCAAATTCTATCAGGGCATTTGTAAATCAAGACCACAATGAGGTATCGCTTCGCACCCGTTAGAACGGCTATCATCAAAAAGGCAAGAGATGGCAAGAGTTGGTGAAGATGTGAAGGGCCCTGTTGGTAGGAACGTAAATTGGCGTGGCCGCTGTGGGAAACAGTATGGAGGCTCCTCAAAAATAAAACTACCATACAATCCACCAATTCCACGTCTAGGGAGTTAGCCAAAGAAAACTAAAACACTAGCTCAAAAGGATATATGCATACCCAGGTGCATTGCAGCATTATTTAGAACAGGCAAGACATGAAAATAGTCTACGTGTCCGTCAATGGATGAATGGATAAAGAAAATGTGGTGTGCATATACACAATGGAATATTATTGAGCCATAAAAAAAAAGAATGAAATCTTACCATTTGTGACAACACGAATGGACCTGGAGGGCATTATGCTAAGTGAAGTCAGACAGAGAAAGACAAATACCATATGATGTCACTTTTATGTGGACTCCAACTGAGCTCATAGAACACACTGGTGGTTGTCAGAGGCAAGGAGTGGATTAAATGGGTAAAGGGAATCAAAAGGATGTACAAACTTCCAGTTACAAAATAAGTCAGGGGGATAGACAGCATGGTGACTAGAGTTAATAATATCGGATTTCAGATCTGAAAATTACTGAGAGATCTTAAAAGATTCTCATCACACAAAAAACAAAATCTGAAACTGTGTGTGATACCTAATGTTAACTAGACTTCCCGAGTGGACCATCATAACACATACAAATATGAAATCATTATGTTGTACACCTGAAACTAATGTGCTGTATATCAGCTATAGCTCAACTGAAAAATAATAAAGGAGGGACACCTGGCTGGCTCAGTCAATAGAGCGTGTGACTCTTGACCTCAGGGTTGTGAGTTCAAGCCCCACGTTGGGTGTAGAGATTACTTAAAAATAAAATTTTAAATAATAGTAATAAAGGAGATTAAATTCACATGACAACTAAGTGCAATGCATCATCCTGAATTGTATCCTTTACCAGGCACAACATTAGCTACATAGGACATTCTTAAGATAATCGACTACATTTGAAAACGGACTGTGAGGGGCGCCTGGGTGGCGCAGTCGGTTAAGCGTCCGACTTCAACCAGGTCACGATCTCACGGTCCGTGAGTTCGAGCCCCACGTCGGGCCATGGGCTGATGGCTCAGAGCCTGGAGCCTGTTTCCGAATCTGTGTCTCCCTCTCTCTCTGCCCCTCGCCCGTTCATGCTCTGTCTCTCTCTGTCCCAAAAATAAATAAACGTTGAAAAAAAAAAATTAAAAAAAAAAAAAAAGAAAACGGACTGTGAATCAGGTAACAGGTTTGGATTGTCATCAGTGTTAAACTTCCTGATTTTGACAATCATGCTGTATCTACCCTTGTTCTTAGGAAATACACACTGAAGTACGTGTGGGGCACCATGTCTGTAACTTACTGTCAAAAGATTCATTTAAAAAAAATACACACGAACGTGTGTGTGTGTGTGTGTGTGTGTGTGTGTGTGTCTAGCGTGCAGACAGATATAATCCAGAGAAAGAGAGTAAACAGAGGCAAAATGTAAATAGTTAATGGATCTGAGTAAAAGGTATATCGTACGTGGTGGTTCCTCACAATGATTCTGTATCATTAAAATTTTGTTAAGATAAAAAATGCAAATGAAATAACCAACCCCCTGCACTGCCCTCACCCCCTCCCCCACCCCCACCCCCACCCCCGCCCCCGGCAAGCACAGTGCATCTGAGAAGGGCACTCCTAATATGGTTTTCCCTCCTGGGGAGGTAAAGCACTAACATGAACATGAGTCATCATCTGACAGTTATATTTTCACTGTACATTAACAGATTGATGTTTCTGATTCAGTCTGAGCTTTGGTGCCATAGCCAGCGTTCCTGGAGCTGAATTATTAAGAATGAGCTGCTGGAGGAGACCGTGGATCTCCTTTACTCAAATATTTCCTGGGCGCGTCCTCCGTGCTACCTTTGTTCCAAAGCCAAATAGTTCACTCTGGAGGCAGGGCCCACGTGGCTTAGGACAAGACAAGGTACCAGCCTCAACCGTCTTGACTCGAGAGAATCCACCTCCTCGAGCTACTTTTTGGCAAAAGGCAAAGTGATATCTTGTCACGGAGGTTTCTCGCTTCTTCGACTGGTTGCAAAAACAGGCTTTCCCAACTGGCAATTCTACAGCATCGATTGCCAGAATCTTCTCTCTGCCACATGCCCATGTGTTGCAATACGCCGCCGCAACTTTGTTTACCATTGAGCGATTTCTCCCGTTACCATTGAGAAAACGCAAAGTTCTTTTTGAGATCTCAAAATCCTTGGAGGAGTGTCGCTCTATAAATGCTGAATTTTGTCCTCCTCCTGAATTTCCTCCTGTTAACCCCAAAACCGTGAGTGCACTGCACACACACATAAAAAGTTTTCCTCATCTGGCACTAAAATATGAATGTGCTGTGGGTGGCAATTTGCGAGAGACTATGCCATTCCCTTGCCTTTGATATTCCATATGCTTTAGCTGTCTTTCTAATTTTTCAGCAGCTTCTAAGTGGGCCCCTTGGTTCCCACATACCCAATCTAAAATAGTCCTGTTACATATCTTCCACTTTTCTGTTTTTTTTTAATGTTTATTTAAAAGAGAGAGAGAGAGAGAGAGAGAGCGTGAGTGGCGGAGAGGCAGAGAGAGAGGGAGACACAGAATCCGAAGCAGGCTCTGGACTCCGAGCTGTCAGCACAGAGCCTGGCATGGGGCTCGAACCCACGAACCGTGAGATCATGACGTGAGCTGAAGTTGGAGGCTTAACCGACTGAGCCACCCGGGTGCCCCCATTTTTCTCTGTGTTCTTAACCTGCTTTATTTTTCTTATCATTACCAGATAGTGTCACAAATCTTTAGCTATTGTTTTTCTCCTATCCAGTGAAATAAAAGCTCCCTTCTGGAAAGTGTATTGTTTTCACTGCTGTATCTCAGAACCTAAAAAAGTGTCCAATGTTTATTCAGTAATCAATAAACGTTTGTTAAATGAATGAATGGATAGTGGTAGAGCCACGCCTTGTTACCAATGCATATTACAGGCCAAAAGCACATCTTCATCTAATACCTTATTTGGTCCTTAGAATAATCCTGTGAGGTAGACAAAAAGGGTGATATTATCTTCATTTTATGAATCAGGAAGCTGAATTCATATACCACATAATACCACAGAGGCTAAGTGATATGCCCAAGTTCACAGAGCAAGTCACAAAGTTGAAGTATATATAGATGCATAAATTTTATAAATATATATGTATAAATTATATAACACAATAAAAATATTATACACACACGCATCATGGTTTTCCAAGCTTTGAGGCCAAGTACTTTCCAGCCACCTACTAGGCCTTACGTAAACCTCGAGAGTCTCAAGTAAACTTGGACGCTCAATGGTGGCAGAGCAAGTCACGCGATTATGGTATTCTCTTCCACCTGGGACCAAACATCCCCCTCAAATCAAAGCGAAATGATGAAGTGATACATGAAAAGGCCATGGTTTTTTGCCTCAGATCCAAGCCATGTGGTTTCTCTAATTGGAAGGGACTGGGGTTCCCCAGAAGAGATCAGGAGCTTAGTTTTTACGAGGAGCAGGTTTGGGTGCACGTAGCATCTTGTAGCAAATATGCCAGCAGAAGTGATTCCTGGAATGTGTGTGTGTGCGTGTGTGTGTGTGATGACAGACTCTTTTGTCATTAACATAAAAAAAACCAAACATTTTTTTAAAAAATAAACATCTAGAATATGCTTATGGTAACATCTTAACTAACCAACAGTACCTAAAAATGACATACTGAAGCCAGGTAAGCTTTCCATAGAGGCAAGTGTGAACCCTTTATACCCCAAGCACAGTTTAGCAGTAGTGGTGGCAGCGATATCTGCTGAGTGTCACATGATCTGCCAGGTGCTATTCAAAGCACTTTATGTGCATTAATTCATTTCGTTTTCAGGGGCGCCTGGGTGGCTCAGTCAGTTAAGCGTCGGCCTCTTGGTTTTGGCTCAGGTCATGATCTCCCAGTTTCGTGAGGCTTTTCAGTGGCAGCACAGAGCTTGCTCGGGATTCTCTCTCTTCCTCTCTCTCTGCCCCTCCCCGACTCCCATCATCTGTCTCTCTCAAAATAAATTTTAAAACATGTTACAAGAAAAAAAAAATTCATTGAGTTTTCAGAGTAACCATATGTAGTAGGTGTCACATGAGCCCAATCTTACAGATGAGAAAACTGAAACACAAAAATGTTGAGCAACTTGCCCAGGATTACACTGGGGGGGGGGGGGGGCTCCCGATTTAAGTCCAGGTGTAATAACAAAAGGCAAATACAGGACCATAAAGTATAATGTCACAACGAAGTCCAGAAATTTATATTTAAAAAGGACACTATTCCCTTGTCTTTACAAATCAGGTTCCCCAATAGCACTGAGTGATTCCACTCTCCTATGAGAATGTGCCTACTGTTTCCTGCCCACATTGGTGCTCTCCATCTGTGCTCTTGCCACTGGGCCTTCCAACTACTCTAGTTTCCCTTTTTTTGTTCAATTAATGTTAATGGTTTTATTTCTAAGTAATCTCTACACCCCACACAGGGCTCAAACTTACAACACCAAGATCAAGGGTCGCATTCTCTACCGACTGAGCCAGTCAGGCGCCGCTCCCTTTTCCAATTGTTACGTCTTGTAGGATGTTTCCCACACATCTCGTAGGCTGTGTACCAAATAACTTTGAGTCAACATTGCCAACCCAAAGGGCCCCTAATAGGGGGAGCAAGGAAGGCACCCAGAGCACAAATTCTAGGCACCTTGCTTGCCTCTCCCTAGCCCTGGCCCAGTCACCCAATAAGAATGTTTCTTTTGTTGCTATCAGGAAAAGGTATCATGTCCTCATCTAATTTCCTAATTTCCTATTTCCTAAGGAATCATCTCCATTGTCTCTCGTTCACGTTGAAACTCATGTAATTCCTGACCTAATCATGTTGTAGTTCCCTTCCAAAGGCTACACATCTGTAAAAGTTACAGGAGGATCACTGAAATGATTAATCTGATTGTTAGATTGTGGTAACTCTTTCACTGGCTTGCATTAAAGGGGCTGCAATAGAGCAGATACTACCACTACCACTGGGTAGGGTACAGAATTATACCTAGGATCACTGGAACGACCCTTGGGCATCCCCATTTCTACTGAGCTATAGTATTCTCTTTCCTCCCACAGCATGTATCTAATGTACCTTTGGTGGTTGCCACTTAACCGGCCAGTTCCTCTGCTGGGACTAGAACCTCGTCCAGAGAGTCAACCCACTTGACTGACATCTGCCAAAGTTCTAGACAACCTGCTCTCCTTTGTGCCCCATATCCAGCCTGTTACTCTCTGGCATTCCATTACAAACAGACGGACCATCTAGAATTGTAACCCTGACTGCAGCCTCGCACGAACTATTCCACTTCTTAAGATAACAGACGTCATGGTCATTACTGCTCACAGAAGCCTGACCTCATGAAAGACCTTAGAACCATGCACACCACCCCTCTGGCTACTACCTTACTCACTGCGTCTGCCCCAAGTTCCCTCAGTCCCAGCTTCCTATCATTCACAGAATTCCCAACATGCCTCCTAGCTGAGCTGATCCAAGTTACAGCTATAGGCATCCAACTAAAACATCTGAGCACAGTCTGGAGCCACAAAAGGGCAATGTTGTAAAAGAAGAACGTTTTGTTCAAGCACAAGATCTTTAAATGAAGAAACAATGTATTCTTTTTTTTTAATTAGAGAGGGAGAGAGAGAGAGAGAGAGAGAGAGAGAGAGAGAGGAGGGGAGGAGCAGAGAGAAGGAGACAGAGGATCACAAGCAGTCTCTGCACTGTCAGCACAAAAGCCCCGACGCAGGGCTGGAACTCAGGAACCAAACGACGAGATCATGACCTGAGTCAAACCCAAAAGTCACATGCTCAACTGACTGAGCCATCCAAGCACCCCAAGAAGCAATGTATTCTAAGCATGCCAAGGTGCCTTAGATTTTATAGCAAGTTACTACTTGTATTAGCATCCTTCAGAGAAAGTGAATTAATATACGTTAAACAAAGAGATTTATAGAAGTTATGGACTCACATGATTATGGAGGCTGCGAAGTCCCAAGATCTGTAATGGCAAGCCGGAGACGAAGGAAAGTCAATGGTACAGTTCTAGTACGAGTACGAAGGCCTGAAACCACCAGACCCAATGGTTTGGATTCCAAACCAGTCCAAAGTCAGGAGAAAACCAATGTTCCAGCTGGATGACAGGCAGAGATAATGAATTCCTACTTACTGAGCCTTTCAGTTCCATTCAGGCCTTCAAAGGATTGGCTAAGGCACATCTACACTGGGGAGACAGTCTACCAATTCAACTGTTAATCTCATCCAGAAACACCCTCACAGACACAACTTGAAAGTTTAACCAAATATCCGTGGTCTAGTAAGTTTGACGCATAAAATTAACCATCACAAACCCACCCCTTCTCAACTTGGCACCCATATATGCTTCTACTTAAACCATACTTCATCTCCAAATGAAGACAATAACAAGGTTATAACTCTACCTAACATGATAGAGATATCTGCATACAACTGAAAACACACCAATCCCTTTCCCAGGAAAGAAGGTTAAAGCCCTCGAGTGATGTTTACTCTTACTTTATACATCAGATCTTAAACACTATGATAGAAAACTTTTTTAAGTCTTTAGTTAAATTCCAACAGTGATCATACAATGTAATATTAGTTTCATGTGTACAACACAGTGATTCAACACAAATTAAAAAGCAACAATAAATATGCAAAACAGAGAAAGGAATCCAAGTGTATCACTAAAGAAAGCCAAGAAATTGTGAGAGAGCAAGAGAAGAAAGGAACAGAGGAGAAATACAAAAACAACCATAGAACAAGAAACAAAATGACAAGTATACACCTATCAATAATTATTGAATGCAAATGCTCTGTAACACCGAAGGCCTATTCCAAATTCTTGAGAGGCAGAAAAAGTCTTAAAGTACCCAGAGATTAAAAAAAAAAAAAAGACACATTACTTACAGAGGAAAACAAATAAAGATTACTGCAAATTTATCATTGAGGACAATGTAAGGTAAAAGATAGTGAAGTAACATCTTTAAGGTTCTGAGAGTAAAAATGATTTATTTACTCATTCATTCAGGTATTTATTTATTTATAGGAATCTCTACACCCATCATGGGGGTCGAACTCATGACCCTGAGATCAAGAGTCACATGCTGCTCCGACTGAGCCATCCAGGCTCCCCCTGGAAGTAAAAACTCTTAACCTAGAATTCTCTGCAGCAAGTTTATCTTTCGCAAATGAAGGTGATATACAGATTTTGTCAGATGTACAAAAACTAAAGAATTCATCACCCACAGGTCCACACCATAAGAATTATTAAAGAAAGCCCTTCACACAGAAAGGAAATGAAACCTGACAAAAACTCTGCACTTACACACATAAATGAAGAGCAGTATGGAGAAATGAAAAATTATTTTTCTAATTATCTAAATCTCTTTTAAAAGTAATTGGCTACTTAAAGAAAAATAGTCATGTGTATTTCAGGTTTTGTAACACACACGAGAGTAAAAACTCTGGCAATGCACTGGCAACAAAAGCCAGGAAGGGAGAAATTGTCATATGCTGTTGTCAGGCTTTTACACTATGTACTAAATGATAGACTGCCACTTGAAGATAGACCGCGACCAGTTAAAGATGTAGACTACAAAGGAACTCAACCACTTAAATAACAAAGAACTGTAGCTCATACGTTGACAAAGGAGATGAAATAGAATCATAAAAAACAACTCAGTTCAAAGAAATGCAGACGAAAAGGACACAAGAAACAAAAAACAGATGAGACAAAGAGAAATCAAAGAGCAAGACAGATTTAAACCCCACCTTACCCTTAATCACATTAAACGTAAATGGTCTAAACTTCTCTCCCCCAATAAACAGAACTTTATTGTCGGCTTTAGTGTCAGATTGGGTGATAAAGCAAGACTCAATTATATGCTGCCTAAAATAAGTGATTTGAAATATAAAGACACACATAAATTAAAGTTAAAATAATGGAAAATAATATATCATGCTACCACTCATCAAGTCAAATGTGGTGGGGCGCTTGGGTGGCTCAGTCAGTTAAGCGTCCAACTTCGGCTCAGGTCATGATCTCACGGTTTATGAGTTCGAGCCCCACATCGGGGTCTGTGCTGACAGCTCGGAGCCTGGAGCCTGCTTCGGATTCTGTGTCTCCCTCTCTCTGCCCCTCCCCCCATTTGTGCTCTGCCTCTGTCTCTCAAAAATTAGTAAACATTAAAAAAAATCTTTAATCAAATATGGAATGACTATATTATTATCTGACAGAGTAGATATCTGAGAAAAGAACATTACCAAAGACAACATCATTTCATAATGAAAAAGGGGACCATTCACCAAGGACATAACAATACGATGTGTTTATATACCTAAAAACAGAGTTTCAAACTATGTGAAGGAAACACTGATAGAATTGGCAGGAGAGATAGACAAATCCACAATTTTAATCAGATTTCAACACACTTCTCCCCATAATTACGGCACAACTGGAGAGAAAATCAGTAAGAACATGAAAGACTTCAACAACACTAATAACCAACTTGACCCAATCAACATTTCTAGAACTCCACTAAAGAACTGCATTCTCTTCAAGTGTACATGAAACATTTATCACGCACTGCCTTAGTTCAGACCTTCATCTTCTCATACCTGGGCTTTCCTAAGAGCCTCCTACCTGATCTTCGTACACCCAGGCTTTCAGTCCCTTCCATTCCATTTTCCATATTACCAACAAAATTAATGTTTCTAAAGCACTCACTTATTTCATGCTACTTCCTGCCTTGAAATCTTTGATGGCTGGCTCCCTAGTGTTTACAGGACCCAGTATAAACATTTGTAAAGAAATAGTATAACATAGTGGAATGAGAACAAGCTTTGGAATCAGACCTTGTTTAAACTCTCAGTTCACCACTTACTATCTGTGTGATTTTGAATAAGAAGTCAATCTCGCCAATAACTCGATTTCTTCACATAAAGTACATATAATACCTGACTTACATGGTTGATATAAAGCTTACTGACAATGTATTTAAAATACTTATTAGAAGGGGGCGCCTGGATGGCTGGCTCAGTCGGTTAAGTATTTTGATTTCAGTTCATGTCACGATCTCAGGGTCGAGAGAACAAGCCCCACATCAAGCCCTGCACTGGGCATGGAGCCTGCTTTTAAAAAAGTACTTATCAGAGGGTGTAGAAGCCCCATAAAAAGCAAATCTTATCATTATCATTTTCATTAATGTTACTGATACTATTAACATAGCTTAAAAGGGTGTTCACAATCTTGCCCTGAGTTCCTACCACAGATATCTACACTCCAGCCACACCAAATTACTCGTTATCCCCTAAGCGTATACAAATTCATAGTTTTATGCCTTTCCCTAACTCCTATTCATTGTCTTCTTACAAGACAATACCACCCTTCTGTGAAGGCTTGCCACAATACTCCTAAAAATGTTGTGCCTCCAGCCCTGAGACTCCTATAGCACTTTGCAATAGGATCCATGATAAGACTTCTTAACTGGGGGTGCACGAATGAGCACATCCAAATGCTTTACTGTGTGTGTTTGTGCATTTGTTTGGAATGGGCATATTCCAAACAATAACCTTCCTTGGATTCTCAAAGGGATCTACAACACCGTCAAGATAGGAACCAACGAATACTAACTAGATAGAACACTTGCCACAGCAACTGTTGTTGAGGTCTTTCGTGTTCTTACTGATTTTCTCTCTAGTTGTGCCATGATTATGGGGAGAAGTGTGTTGAAATCTGATTAAAATTGTGGATTTGTCTATCTCTCCTGCCAATTCTATCAATGTTTCCTTCACATAGTTTGAAACTCTGTTTTTAGGTACATAAAGATTTTAATTATTGGAAAGTCTGTACGTGAGCTCCTCAGTGCTAAAAACCATTTCTCCCCCATCATTATATCCTTAATACCTAGCATGCTGCTTGACACATTATCAGAGCTTAATAACTGTTGGTTAAAAATGACTACAACATTCTTAAGCAGGTGTAAGAGGTAACTTAAACTCTGAGGAATCTCTGATTACTTCCCTTCCCATGTTCCTTCTTCCCATTGCCAAATCCAGTAAGTCACCTCTCCAAAATCTGCCCTAATGATAGCAGTTACTTCAATCAGCTCCTTTTTGTTCCAAATGCCTTAGTCTAGATCTTCAAACAATCTTTAAATTTTCTACTTGGTCCCCCTTAGTCACGCCTCTGAAAATACTGCGTTGCAAATATCCTCACACTCAGCAGTTTCCTACAGGTCAAAAAACCCAAGTCAGACATTCAAGATTTTCCACAATCTAGCCTCCAGTCGCTCCCCTGGAGGAACTTTCCAATCTAATTAAATGGATCTAGCTGTGGTCCCCTAAACATGCCTCAGGCATTCCCTCAGCCACGGCTTTGTTCATTACACTCCTTCCATCTAGAAGGAGATAAATTCTCCCATCATCTCACCTTAAATAAGCTATATTATTCTCCCCTGGTTCAAGCTCAAGTCCCACCTCCATGAAATCTTTGCTAACTCTACAATTCATTGCAAACTTCCATCTACCCTTATTGAAAGTTTCATTTATGTATTAAGTTTAATTATTGAGAGAGACAGAGAAAGAGCAGGAGCAAGGGAGGGGCCGAGAAAGAGGGAGAGAGAGAATCTCAAGCAGACCGTGCACAGTCAGCACGGAGCCCCGACGCAGGGCTCAAACTCACGAACTGCGAGGTCATGACCTAAGTCAAAACCAAGAGTCATATGCTTAACTGGCTGAGCCACCCAGGCGCCCCAAAAGTTTCATTCATTTAAATCTTAACACACCACACTGGTACTTCGTTTATGTTCTACCTTCCCAACTAGACTGTCAGCTCTTGAGAGCCAGTGTACAACGCGTTAAGCTTATCTGTATTCCTAAGACAACAGTTACTGCCCTTTACACAGTTGATACTAAATAAACAGGTTGTTGATGATGATCATGGTAATGACAATGATGGTGCTTAGGAACTTTTCTTTTTTGTGTTTGCCGACTTTGAAAAGACAACAGTTGGGTTTTTACTTGTATGTAATGTAGGAAAACCATTCACATAGTTCCCCTTGCAAAGATGACCTCATGCTGAACAGAAAGGGGGACATTAACGCAAAAGAGATCAGCTGTGTTCTATAAAGGAAGAGGTTGGATAAAGATGCTACCTACAGGCTAAGGGAGACCTAAGAACATGACCTCATTCTTATTTCACCTTGTTTACATAGGGAGTTAGAAAGGGGTCCCCGATGTCCGTCGATATTATCAAGACCCAGCCTTATGCTGGGTTAAGTGTCTGACTCCGGGTTTTGGCTCGGGTCGTGGTCTCACGGTTCTTGAGTCAGAGCCCTAGCCCAGAGCATGCTTGGGATTTTCTCTTTTTCTCTCTCTCTGACCCTTCCCTGCTTTCTCTGTCTCTCTCTCTCTCTCAAAATAAATAAATGAACTTTAAAAAACAGGCACAACTCTTACAACCACTCCCCTCTGGAGCACAGCCCTGCCGTCCGAGATACGTAGGGCTGACTAACGTGTCCGATTTTCCTGTGCTCATGACTACAGGTTACATTTTGCATGACAGGAAATCCTGAAACTCTGGTATCCAAGTTTAATTATGCTGCCTTTGCACCATTGCCCTGATTTCAGAGTGGATTGCACTGCATCGTCTCATTCACACAGATGCTGTCATCATTGCTGTGGTACCAATTTGGTTAGGGGACTTAAGGACTGACAGAGCAAGACGCCCAACATTGGAAGATGAGGTCGCTACGGGAAACCAAGTCCTCTCGCTGACCGTCAGATTCAATGAGGTCCCTTTCATATCTGCTCAGCAATTCTTTGCTTGTGGTCCAAACAAGGTGGGAAGCGTCAAAACAGAAACAGTTGCCTTCTACCTTTGAAACACATGCAGAGTTCCGGAATTAGAGATTGATGAGGCAGTATGCCTCATTGTTCATCAAATTATGCCTCCATACAGGCAGTTGTAATGCATTTCAGAGAGTTATGTCCTGCCCGCTTTTCAGTAATTGTATCTGTTTCCTGGCACCACTGTAAAAAAGTACCACAAACTGGGTGTCTTAAAATAACAGATATTTATTCTCCCCAGTTTTGGAAGCCACCTGAAATCAAGATGTCGGCAGGGCCATCATCTTCTCTCTGAACCTGCTAATGGAGGGCCCTTCCTTGCCCCTTCCACCTCTTGGTACCCCCAGGCATTCTTGGGTTTGTGGCACTGTAGCTCCAATCTCTGCCTCTGTCTTTGTACGGCCGTGTTCTACGTGGGTCCGTGTCCCTTCTCTTATTAGAAGGAAACCAGTCACACTAGACAAGGGCCCATCATACTCCAGTAGGACTTCATCTTAACTTGACTACATATGAAAAGACCCGATTTTCCAAATAAGGTCTTGGTCACAGGTGCCGGTGGTTAGGACTTGAACATACCTTTTTGAGGGACACAGTTCAACCGATAACTGTTACGAAAAATCTGTATCTCCTCACCACTCTGCTGAGGAAAGTGTATCACAGTTCTGTAACTGGATTCTTATTTAGCATGACCATGGCATTTTTCTTCAGACCTCTGAATATTTTTGTATATGTGAAACAATTTGGAGTCTTTAAAAGTGTTTTACAGCTGTAATCAAGTGCCACATAACCACGCGGCAATACGGTCCCGGGACCTTTTTAGCTTACTAAGAAAACACTTCTGAGATAGAGGTTAGGACGTTAGCAAGAGGGAAAACAACTTAACCCAGAAAATAAGAACATTTCACCAGTTCTTCAGTTTTAAAAAGTCCCAGTGCTTGCTGACAAATAAATTCTGGCTGGAAGCCGAGCTGTCCCAGCCTGAGTGGCAGGGCCCGGGGCCGTGGACGGATTGGTGACTGCAGGGCTGCCCGCCGACAGGGAAGCTTCTGATCCTCCCGCTTTTAGGTAATTAGGCCTTAAAACTACCTGGGGTATTGTCTGTTGGGGAATGGCCCTCGGCAGGCCCCCTGGGAAAAGAACCATTATGGAAGAAAATAAGGTTCCGCAAGAAATTGTGCAGCCTTACGTTTAGCCCTCGCCATCCCCTATGGAGACTCCTCTACTTACAGGAAAGACAGCCTCATACAATTGCCAGCAAAGAGGGCCTGTAAAGGAGAGACATATGGATCCGAAAGCCCCACTCCGGTAACTAAGGAGTGTATCTCTGGACACAGGTCACTCTGACCCCTGGGCCCACTTGGCCCCCAGGAGGCATTCCAGATGATGACTGAACCTAGTCGGTTAAAGTACAGAATGGTTCATTGGTTCCTAGGTGCATTGTCTCTCTGAGAACGTATAAGGCGTGGGTTTCTAAGGCCTTCTTGGCCCCCTTCCTGGCACCTCGGACCCAGGCGAACACTTTTGTTCTTCAAAACCACGAATGGTTCGGGAAAACAACTAAGAGGTCATGTCCCTGTAACTGTTCCACTTGAGGTGTTGAGAGATAAATGACCTTTCGTGAAAACAGCAAAGCAAATACTTTATAAATTATAGATAAACATAGATACATAATAAAAACAATTTAAAAATTCATCAATAAGCAAAGGGCAGGAGGGAACGTTATGACAAAACAACCATGTTATTCCTTATTGGGCGATTATACAAAAGAAGAATTTTAGAATTGGGTAATGTTAGAAAAACACAGATGACGTATGTTACAAGGAAATCACTAGCAAATACGATGCCACATTTACTGCAATAAATCGGCCAGTTCAAAACACTGCTGTTGTCTGTGTCCTTTTTTATTTTAGTTTTTTATTTTTATTTTTGTTTTAGTTTTGTTTTATTTTCACTTTTTCGCCAACGCCGTTCATCCTTCGGGAACCCCTGGACCTGCTGGAGCTAGACTCCGGCAAATTCTAATAATATATGTTCTTTCTTCAGAATAAATGATTTGTCCCTAGCACAAGACTTTTATAGGTTAGTCAAATAAGATTAAAAGAGAGAGAGAGAGAGAGAAAATTAAAAGGCTAAAAACAGTGATGACTGCACCAACGAAAGTATTTACAGAATAAATTTTTTACGGGAGCTGTAATGGCCACAGCAATATCTTTGATTTCCAAGTAGTACCAAGAGCTGTTTGACAAGTTACTTCCCTTAGACCCGATGAATATGAGCAGTGTCCTTAAAAATCCATTTTTATAAGCCCAAGGGATGAGAAATCCTGTAAATTCGCCCTCCTCATTCTTTATCATTTGTCTCTCCACTTATATCCACAACATATACCTGGAAGAGATTCTAAAGAGTAGAGATACATTGCAATCATGTCAACTCCTCTGCCAAATCTTGCTTACCTACGAATACAATCTCTCCGTGACATTAATGCCATTTAAGGCTTGAAACTAACCATCCACCGCACTTCATTGCAAGGTTAAATGGTAGCCAACAGTCAAATAGGTCAGCACTCTTTGAAAAGTCAGATCTGACATCAAAAAGTTAGAGAGGACTGTAACAGAGTAACTCTGTGGGCACATGCATGTTAAATGAGGAAAAGCCAATCGAGAAAAAAGAATGAGTTTAATTAGTTGGAAGCAATGTTGTTAACTGGAAACACCCAAGTATGTCTCCCCAGGAATTAAGTCAGGATTCAACTGCAAGTCTTTGTTAAATGAAACCTAGTACAAATACCTGCATGCCACACCAAAGGCAATGGCTTTACGCAGCAGGATGAGGGCAACTGCAACCCGAACACAGTTTCTCCAAGCTAAAGCAATGTTTCGTGCCGAGAAGTAATGTTCTAACCGGTTGATTATGAGTTCCAGAAAGAATATTCAAATAGGAAACTGACTGAATGTACCCTCTGGGCACTCATTTGTGGCTCTGCTAACTGGAAACAAGAAGATACTCACATTTCCCAGATGCCCAAGAATGCTCATGCCAGCAAGAGAAAACCCTTGGTTTTTGTGCAGAATAGGCTGAGAGGGTCAGTTCTCACATATGAGGAAAGAAGCTATGGTGTGAATCTAAAGGAGCTAGCGTCCGACCTCTTCTCCTCGCTGAACTCATAAGAGTCAAGGGAAAAACTGAAGCCAAAATACAATGAAGAATAAAGAGATTACTTGGATCTGTTGGGTGCTCTTTTAACCTCTACATTCGGAAAATCTATCCCTTAATTTGTGAACTCAGTGAATTCAACTCTACACACTTGAGTGACTACTAGTGCCAGGTACTGCTAATGTATATTAGAAAAGTCCAAGTAGAGGGTAACTGCAAGTGCAAAGGCCACGAGTAAGAGTGTGTCTGGCATGTTTGAGAAAGAGTGAGGAGGCTGAAAGAGGCTGGCATAGAGTGATCGAGGAAAAGACAAGCCAATGATGAGGTAAGAGAGACAACAAGGGATCGGATCACTTAGGCCCTTATGGGCCACTATATGCCACCCGAGAGTCTTGAGTAAAGAAACGCACTAGTAAAGCAACCACTCTGGGAAAAGACCATACGGGGCAGGGTGGAAGAAGGGAGAACAGTGAAGAACCTAATGCAATAAATACAGGTAAAATATGGTGGCTTGGACATGGATGATAGTGATGGGAGCAAGAAAAAGTTGTCAGATTTCAGAATAAGAAAGAAAGAAAGAAAGAAAGAAAGAAAGAAAGAAAGACAGACAGACAGACAGACAGGGGCTCCTGGCTGACTCAGAAAAGCATGTGGCCCTTGATCGTGGGGTCATGAGTTCAAACCCCACATTGGGTGCAGAGATCACTTAAATATTTTTAAAAGAGAAAAGATGGGAGGGAGGGAGGGAGGGAGGGAAGAAAAAAAGCCAATCAGGGTAAAGTCAGCAGAATTCGCTGATGGATTAGATGGAGGGTATAAGAGGATAGGAGACAGAGAAGAATCAAGGCGAACTCCAAGGTTTTGGGCCTGATCTAATAAAAGAGAAAAGGATGGAGTTTGTATCAAATTATATACAGGAGACTATTAATGGAGCAGGTATGAGGAATGGGTGACGATCAAGAGTCCTATTTTCAGCATGTTAGTTTTGAGATGGTTATTAGTTACCCAAGTAAGTGTGTCAAGTAGGAATTTGGATATATAAATATGGAGCTTAATGAAGAGACTCAGGTAAGAGATATACATTTGGTAGATGAAAGCCCACGTAAGGCATTTAAATCCATGAGACTGGACAAGATTATCAAGGAAGTAAGTATAAAGAAAGAAAAAAGATCCAAGGACGAAGCTTGAGTCATGCCAAAGTCACAAAGTCACAAAGTCAGAAGATGACAGCAAAGGAGACTAAGAAGGAATGGCCAGTAAAGCAGGAGGAAAATAGAGAAGGTAGACTATATTGTTCTAGAAGCTAAGTGAATAAAGTGTTTACGAGAGGAAGAGGTGATCAATTTGTGGCAAATGCCGCTAACAGAGCAAGTGAAATGAGGGCTGAGAATAGACCACTGAATTTGAAAGAAGCCATAATGACCTTATGAAGGGCAGTTTAGTGGAGTGGTAGGGGTAAAAGCCTTTCTGGAGTGGGCTCAAGAGAGAATGGGAAGAGATGAATGGCAGACAGCTAGTGTAGACAACTGTATGAATTCTTATGTGAATGGGAGATGGGAAATGGCATGGTAAGTGGGGTCAACAGAAAACTATTTAAGATTCTATTTTTTAAGTAATCTCTACACCCAACGTGGGATGCAAACCAACATCCGAGATCAAGAGTCGTATGTTTTACTGACTGAGCCAACCAGGCACCCCAGAAGACATTTTAAATTCAGAGGACTAATATCATGACTTTGTTGCTGAAATTGATCAGGTAGAAAAGGAAAAATACATGAGGGAGAAGGCAGAACTGGAATGACGTCCTTGAGTAGGTAAGAGGCGCAATGATGGGAATGCAAGCTGGTGCAGCCACTCTGGAAAACAGGATGGAGGTTCCTCAAAAAACTGCAAACAGAACTGCCCCACGACCCAGCAGTTGCACTACTAGGCATCTATCCAAGGGATACAGGTGTGCTGTTTTGAAGGGACACATGCACCCCCATGTTCATAGCAGCACTATCCACAATAGCCAAAGTCCGAAAAGAGCCCAAATGTCCAATGATGGATGAACAGATAAAGAAGATGTGGTATATATATACAATGGAGTATTACTTGGCAATCAAAAAGAATGAAATCTTGCCACTCCCAACTACATGGATGGAACTGGAGGGTATCATGCTAAGTGACATTAGTCAGTCAGAGAAAGACAAAAATCCTATGACTTCACTTATACGAGGACTTCAAGAGACAAAACAGATGAACATAAGGGAAGGGAACCAAAAATAATATAAAAACAGGGAGGGGGACACAAGAGACGAGGCTCATAAATATGGAGAACAAACTGAGGGTTACTGGAGGGGTTGTGGGAGGGAATAAGGGCTAAATGGGTCAGGGGCACTAAGGAATCTACTCCTGAAATCATTGTTGCACTAGATGCTAACTAACTTGGATGGAAATTTTTAAAAATAAATAAATAAAATCAAAAAAATTAAAAAGAAAAAATTAAAAAAAAAAGAGGGGCGATAAGATCTAATGCAGAGATGGAATGGTTGGCTTTCAAAGCAATGGGAACTCATCTTTAGCAACTAGATAGAAGGCAAAAAATATGAGTACACATGAACGTATGTGGGTAGATGTTTTGGTAGAAGTCTGCAGAAGTTTTCTTCTGATCGCTTCAATTTTCTCAATGGAGTAGGAAACACGAACACTGAGAGAGAGCCCGAGGGAGGAGGTGTTGGGTGTTTGAGGAGAGAGGAGAATGTGTGAAACAGTCATCTGGGAGAGTGGGTGCACAAATGGACTAGAGAAAAGTAGTGAGATTGTTAGGTGGCACTAAGGGCCCACTTGAGGTACATGAAACCAGTCAGCGAGGCTGTGTGTTCACTCAGCCACGTTCGGCTACACAGGTGACTGTGCAGAGAGGGCACGGTTGCATTTAGCCAGTACTACGGTTTTACCACACGAGAGACGCAGGAAAGCGATTAGGTATCTACAAGGACCAAGGGAACGATCAGCACGTAATTTAAGCTGGGAAAGGACGGAGGTTATGACACACGTAAGGGATAGTGAATCTGAGCAGAGCAGACCCTCCCTGGGTTCCTAACCCCAATCCCACAGCTCAGAAAAAGAACTGGAAAAAGAGAAGACGAGTCCAATAAACCAAAAGAGTTTTACTGGTGACCTTCAACTTAGAGACAGATGGAATGAAGGAGCACACCAGTCCCCGTGGGACCTCAGAAATGGCAGCAACACCATCAGGAGATAGGTCAAAGCCCACACTAGTGAAATACACCCGAGTGGGTAGAGGGGCCCCGACATGTTTAACAAGATCTTAGAAGAGAAGGTTCTCAACGCAGGTTTTTCTGCAAATCCCCGTGTAATGCCACTTCACCTACAAGAACTTTCCTCCGGCTGTGAGACTACAGGAACCGACATTCGGAGATCACACTGTACCTTAGCATGGGCCTGGGGTTTAAAAGATGGATCTAAGTAAAACAGGAAGGGTATCAAAGACCATGATCACTTACTACTGCAGAGCAAATAAAAGGTTTGGACAAAGCTGCCGGTATTAAGTAAGAGTGAGATGTAAAATTGCAAAGCAACTATGCAAGAAAACTACCACAGAAAAGGAGAAAGGGAAGGGTATGAAGGGGACTGGAATGGAAGAAAAAACTCAGCAGATCTGGAGGAAAACAAAACTTAAGAACCCAAAGCAGTTTTTTACATTTTTTTCTGGGAGTACCTCAAGCTAGGGGGGAAAAAAAGGAAATAAAACAAGAATGAAATATAAGATAAAATCAGAGGAGATATACAGAGGAACTAAGAAAATAAAATGAAAACTAAAATCGTCTTAATATACATTATAATAAATAAATAGGAGATGACAAGTAAACAGAATCTACTGCCTGGAGGAAAGACCTGGAGATTAACGAAAATGGCTAAGTGTCGGATCCGAATCCCGCTTCTTGGGCAGGAGGGGTTTCAAGACCGGCACCAAGCAATTCTCCTGACACCAACTCAGTGTCCTGCAATTCAACTCCAATCTGACACCATCTCCCCAAAGAGAGCATCACATTCCACAGCTGAAAGGCTTCCTCCAAGACTGCCCTTGCCTCCCCTCCTTCAGAGGACACTCGCCGGTCCAGGTTGTTACCTGTTCTTCTGACCAACTAGCTATAGATCAGAGGTTTCCACAACGCCCTCCTTTGGAGAGAATAATTTGCTAGAGCATCTCACAGAACTCCGAAACATTTTACTTCCCAGATCGCTGGTTATTACAAAGGGATACACAGCACAGGAACAGCCAGATGGAAGAGGCACGTAGGGGAAACTATGTGGGAAAGAACATGGAGCTTCCGATCCCTCTGGGAACATAATTCTCCCCAAATCCCCACATGTTCACCAATGCAGAAGCTTGCTGACCCTGTTTCTTTTGGGTTTTTATGGCGGCTTCATTACATAAGCATGACTGATTAAATTATTAATTGGCAACTGATTCAACCCCTAGCTCCACTCTACTTCGTAAGGTTGGTGGGAGGGGGACGAAAAGTTCCAAGGCTTAAGTCACCAGGTTGGTTCCTCTGGTGGTCAGCCCTCATTCTTAGGTAATCTAGGGACATTCCAAAAGTCATATCAACATAGCAAAATACACCTTTATAACTTCCTTCATGGGGCGCCTGGGTGGCGCAGTCGGTTAAGCGTCCGACTTCAGCCAGGTCACGATCTCACAGTCCGTGAGTTCGAGCCCCGCGTCAGGCTCTGGGCTGATGGCTCAGAGCCTGGAGCCTGTTTCCGATTCTGTGTCTCCCTCTCTCTCTGCCCCTCCCCCGTTCATGCTCTGTCTCTCTCTGTCCCAAAAAATAAATAAACGTTGAAAAAAAATTAAAAAAAAAAAATAACTTCCTTCACTTACAAAATTCCAAGGCTTTTGACCCCAGGGTCGTGGGATGGGGCCCCTTGTTGGGCTCTCCACTGAGTGCAGGGTGTGGAGCCTGCTTCAGATTCTCCCTCTCCCTCTCTCCCTCCCCCACTCTCACGTACACATTCTCTTTCTCTCTCTCTCAAAAATAAATAAATAAATAAAATTTTAAAACATACTATTTGATAATGAAATGCAGCCAACCAACAGGGGGAACCAAATGAAGATTTCACGACCATATAAGGTAATGGGACAATAAGCACTGAATTCAATTACACATACAATTTAATCATGGGGCACTGGGGTGGCTCAGTCATTTAAAGGACTGATGCTTGGGGGCACCTGGGGGGCTCAGTCGGTTGGGCGTCCGACTTCGGCTCAGGTCATGATCTCACAGTTCGTGGGTTTGAGCCCCGCGTCAGGCTCTGTGCTGACAGCTTGGAGCCTGCTTCAGATTCTGTGTCTCCCTCTCTCTCTGCCCCTCCTCTGCTCGCACTCTCTCTCTCTCTCTCTCTCAAAATAAATAAGCATTAAAAAAATTTTTTAATAAAGGACTGACTCTTGATCGAAGCACAGGTCTTGATCTCAGGGCTGGGTAGCTGTGAGCCTACTTAAAAACAAAAACTGAGGGAACTGTGATTTCAAAGGAACATATAAACATTTATAAGCCCTGATGACATAAAACCAAAACAAGCACCAAAAACTGAGAGGTGAAACAAAGGAAGTGAGACAAATGGTAAGAGAACTCAATATTAATACGGATTCATAAAGTTAAAGTTGAAATATGGAATCCTATAACAAATACTTACTTCAGTCTCTTAATGATCTTAAGAATCTGTTTTCTCAACCTTAAAGGGATCTTTTGAGAAGCACAACTGCATGGCAAAGAAAGTTTTCTCTCATGTTCAGTGATTTCCTCAGCCCTATCTTACTTTGTGTTAAATGCAGGAAAACTGGGGCGCCAGGGTGGCTCAGTTGGTTAAGCGTCCAACTTTGGCTGAGGCCATGATCTTGCAGTTTGTGGGTTCGAGCCCCACGTCGGGCTCTGTGCCGACAGCTCAGAGCCTAGAGCCTGCTTCAGATTCTGTGTCTGCCTCTCTCTCTGCTGCTCCCCCGCTCATGCTCTCTCAAAAACAAACATTAAAAAAAGAAAAAGAAATCTAGGAAAAATAAAATCTAATACTTTTCTTAAAATAGTAACATGCTTCTCTACGATCCAATCGTTTTAAACTTGTGTCTATCTGCACACCTACACATCCATTCGTACTTCTGTCTTTATAGAGAGCACGAACTATAATAATGGCTACAAAGTGTGATAATATCACTCATTTCTGAGCACTGAGACTTCAGATTTTGTTTTAAATATATTCTTTGTACTTTCTTGTGTCACTTGAATTTTTATAGCTAGCCTATGTCATTTTCATATAATGTTCTCTTCTATTAAAACGAATTAGATGGTCAATCTATGATGAAGAGGAACGGGGGAAAGGCAGCCCAATATTTATTTTTGACCCTACAATGAGGCTTTAACTGCAAGTCTCCCATGTCAGAACTGCTTTACAGGGTCATCACTTAGGGCAATTTCAAGTTGATTTCAGTTGTTGAACATGTGCTGCCTGTACTATTCCAGCATGTAAGTCTTTCTCCTCCTGCTTGTGCGGAGACAGACCCTGGCCAGGAGAACGCTTGACGGGAGACATCATCCACCCTGTGAGTTAGAGGGACAACCGAGGCTTTTACTGTCTGCAGCGGTGCTTCGGGAGCCATTCGGAGATAGGAAGCAAAAGGATTCTGGTGGCAATAGCTCTGTGACACCCCTTGCAGGCTGAGGGAGACCATGGTAACTGGCCTGGCCTTCTGCCATTCAACATACAAGAGCTCACCACGTGTCATTACACAAAGCCCGAAGCAGAGCCTGAGAGAGACAACACCCACCTAGAAGCATGCAAAAACAGTATAATTCTGAGGTTCCAGGCCTAGTGATACCAGATCATTTTTATTTATAGACTTATAACTCTGTAGATTGGTAACCCACCAAAGACATAATAAATGTGTGCGTCCTATGGAAATAGTCATTAGGCTGGGAATCAAGTTCCTCCCCTTGAAAACCAGGCAAGTCTTGCCCTCAGGGATGGGACCAGAGATCTTCAGAGAGGAATTTTCCCAGCAGGAAAACTGCAAAAGCAATAGGGTTCACATCTACCCTTTATCTAGCTTCTCCTAATGTTAACATCTTACATAACCATAGTACAATCATCAAAACCAGGAAATTAACATTAACGAAATACTATGAACTACATGCCTTACTCAAATTTCACCACATTTTCCACAAATGCCCTCTTTCTGTTCCAGGATCCCGCCTTGCATTCAGTTGTTATTTCTCTTCATTCCTCCCCAGTTGGCAACAATCCCTCAGTCTTCATTGGTCCTTCATGACCCGCACACTTTTAGACACTAATGAGCAATTTTTAAAAAATGTTTATTCATTTTTGAGAGAGCGTGAGCAGGGGAGGGACAAAGAGAAATGGGGACAGAGGATCGGACAGAGGATCTGAAGCAGGCTCCGTGCTGACAGCAGCGACCCCAATGCAGGGCTCAAACTCAAGAACCATGAGATCATGACCTGAGCCAAAGTTGGACACTTAACCGACTGAGGCACCCAGGCACCCCAGGGGGAGAAATCTTGAAGCAGAAGAATGTTCATGGAAATTGTGTAAGTCTCAAAACCAGAAAAATAATCCAGAGGTCCAATAAGACACAGCCTCATAAATTATGATTCATCAATAGAATACTATCATAGCACTAAAAATAATTATGCGAACTACACAAATAGGAAAGGTTTTAATATATAAAGTGAAAAAGCAAGCTACACAATGATTATAATTGCAACGATGCCAAATTTAAAACAATAGCTGTGTGTAAACATCACCCATCATCAGGGAAATACAAATCAAAACCACAAGGAGATACCACCTTACACCCATCAGAATAGCTAAAATAAACAACTCAGGAAACAACAGGTGTTGGGGAGGATGTGGAGAAATGGGAACCCTCTTGCACTGTTGGTGAGAATGCAAACTGGTGCAGCCACTCTGGAAAGCAGTGTGGAGGTTCCTCAGAAAGTTAAAAATAGAACTACCATGGGGCACCTGGGTGGCTCAGTCGGTTAAGCGTCCAACTTCAGCTCAGGTCATGATCTCACAATTTGTGAGTTCAAGCCCCACGTCAGGCTCTGTGCTGACAGCTCAGAGCCTGGAGCCTGCTTCGGATTCTGTGTCTCCCTCTCTCTCTGCCCTTCCCCCACTCGCACTCTGTATCTCTCAAAAATAAATAAACGTTCAAAAAAAATTTTTTAAATAGAACTACCCTATGACCCAGCAATTGCACTACTAGGTATTTATCCAAGGGATACAGGTGTGCTGTTTCGAAGGGACACATGCACCCCCACGTTTATAGCAGCACTATCGACAATACCCAAATTAGGAAAGATCCCAAATGTCCATCGACTGATGAATGGATAAAGAGGTGATATACACACACACACACACACACACACACACACACACACACACACAATGGAATATTACTTGGCAATCAAAAGGAATGAAACCTTTCCATTTGCAACAACGTGGATGGAACTAGAGTGTATTACGCTAAGCGAAGTAAGTCAGAGAAAGAAAACTATCATATGATTTCATTCATATGTGGAATTTAAGAAACACAACAGATGAACATGGGGAAAGGGAAGAAAAAATAAGATAAAACAGTGAGGGAAGCAGACCACAGAGACTCTTTAAGAGACCAAGGCGCCTGGGTGGCTCAGTCAGCTGAGCGTCCAACTTTGACTCAGGTCCTGATCTCACAGTTCATGAGTTCAAGCCCCGCGTCGGGCTTGCTGCTGTTAGTGCAAGGATCCCACTTCGGGTCCTCTGTCCCCCTCTGTCTCTGCCCTTCCCCCACTCGTGCTCTCTCTCAAAATAAATACACATTTAAAAAGTATACAGAATGAGAACAAACTGAGGGATGCTGGAGGAGAGGTGGGGGGGTGGGTAAATGGGTGATGGGAATTAAGGAGGGCACTTGCTGGGATGTGCACTGGGTGTTATACATAAGTGACGAGTCACTTGGTTCTACCACTGAAACCAGTACTAAACTATATGTTTAGTACTAACTTGAATGTAAACTAAAAAAAAAAAGGAAAGGAAAGGAAAGGAAAGGAAACAGTAGCTGCGTGTAGCTACACCAAAGTGAGTTGATGCTGGGAAGTGCCTGCCCTGTCTGTGTATGTCCCAGTTCCTCCTGCATCCAGGTAGAGCCATGTGGCCGAGTTCTGGCCGACTGACCTGTGTAGAATAAATGTGAACGACCTCCCTGCCTGGCCCACGCACATCTCCCGGGCGGCTTCCTTCCTTGTCTGCCAGCTGGATGTCAATAACCAGAAACCATGTGTTGACGATGGCAGACTGTCCGTCTGGGTCCTTGAGTATGAGACAGAGCCTTACCCCTACCATTGCCAACCGGGCTTGTAACAGCCAAGGAATAAACCACGGAGGTATCAGAGTGTATCTGATTTGAAATTTTCTTCAATGCTACCATTTTGCCATCTGTTAGAATAAAAAACAATAGGACACTCCAATCTGTAGGGGGGAAAAATGTCAAAAAAACAAAACAAGCAAGTGAGTTATCAGCATTCCTTCCTGTAGTGCTTCACCAGGAAGGTGGCCAATGGAAGCCAATATCAGAACACTCCCGGATAAGGGCTAGAAGGTGTATTTATGTTCCTCTGACTCTCAAAAAGCTGCACTCATATGGCTGCCACAGCCAGCGGGAATACAATCATCTAGGAAGCCAAGAATGTCAGAGATTTGGGGCTGTAAAAAATGACCGGCAATATATCAAAACATCACCTTAATCCAATTGTTCAAGCAAAGATGTATTAGACACAACAGCTGCCTCGGGCCCGTCGGAGATCAGCTGACCCAAACCTCCAGACCCTGACAAAAGGCGGCCACGGGGCTGTAGATCATCAGCCTTAATATTTGCAACCACATGTAAGAACGGCTTTGCTTCTCCCGTTAGAACTCCGGCTACCAGCCTGCCTCCTGTGCCTTTGTGCTGGGGCTCCCTACACACTCCAAAACCAAACGAACAGCCCAAGAAATACGCTTCCAAATATTTTGAATTTCCTATGTATTATGATGTTTTGACATCCTTAAAAAAAAAAAAAAATACCTTTCTTGCCGGAAAGAGTGTGGCCCTCCAAGGGCCAAGCCAGGAGCGTGCCACTGACATATAAACCAACTAATCCGAAGCCATACCTCCTCCCTCTGGTCCCTACACCCGAGGAAACAATATTCCTGTGCCTTAATCCTGGTGGGGCACTGATGCCTGACAACTAGAGATCATCCCGATTGCTCGAAGCCCATGGGAATTATTCCAACGAGCCGATCCTAAACTATTCACCCTCCCTTGCCTTTCCCTCAGAAACCCCAACAAAGGCCTCGCCTAAAACTTCCCTCAGTCCTCTCTTCTGACCACCTCTGCCTTCTGACCACCTGGTGTCCTCCTCCTGTGGCCCTATATGGCGGGCTGGGATTCCGGTCTCTAACCCTAGGAGCGTCATAAACTTCATTTCCCCAAGCCTCTCCTCTGCCTCCCCTTGTGACTGTACCTGACTGACCACCTTATAGAAGAATACAACAAGGAGCCCATGTCCCTTAAAAGCCCAGACGAAGGGCGTCTGGGTGGCTCAGTCGGTTAAGTGCCTGACTTCGGCCCAGGTCATGATATCACAGTCAGGAGCTCAAGCCCCGCGGCGGGCTCTCTGCCGACAGCACAGAGCCTGCTTCAGATCCTCTGTCTCCCTCTCTCTGCCCCTCCCCTGCTGGTTCTTTCTCTCTCAAAATAAATAAATAAATAAATAAATAAATAAATAAATAAATAAATAAATAAAACTTTAAAAATAAAATTTTTAAGAAAAGCCCAACTGAAAGCCCACTCCCTCCAGAATGCCATCCCCTACCTCTAACCTACAAGTGTAGCAAGGGGGAAAAAAAAAAACCCTGACAACTATGAGCTCTTACAATGTATTCAAGTGTAGAGGGTGCCTGGGCAGCTCAGTCAGTTGAGTACCTGACTCCTTTCTATTTATTTCTTTATTGAGAGAGACAGGGAGAGATTGTGAGCAGGGAGAGGGGCAGAGAGAGAGGGAGAGAGAGAAATCCCCAGCAGGCTCTGTGCTGTCAGTGCAGAAACCGATGTGGGGCTCAACCCCACAAACTGTGAGATCATGACCTGAGTTGAAATCAAGAGTCAGACACTCAACCAACTGGGCCACCCAGGCGCCCCCTGACACTTGATTTCAGCTCAGGTTGTGGCCCCAGGATCATGGGATTGACCCCCACATAGGGTTCTTGCACTGAGTATGGAGCCTGCTTAAGATTGTATCCCTCCCTAAAGAAGAGGTGATACACACACACACACACTGCAGTATTATTCAGCAATCAGAAAGAATGAAATCTTGCCATTTGCAACTATGTGGATGGAACTAGAGGGTATTATGCTAAGCAAAATTACTCAGAGAAAAACCAATATCATATGACTTCACTCATATGAGGTACTTTAAGACACAGAACAGATGAATACAAGGGAAGGGAGGCAAAAATAATATCAAAAATCACAGAGGGGGACAAAACATAAGAGACTCTTAAATACGGAGAACAGAGGGTTCCTGGAGGGGTTGTGGGAGGGGGGGATGGGCTAAATGGCTAAGGGGCATTAAGGAATCTACTCCTGAAATCATTGTTGCACTAGATGCTAACTCACTTGGATGTAAATTTTTTTTACAAATTTTAAAAAGATTGTATCCCTCCCTCTGCCCCCTCCCTCGCTCACACTCTCTCAAAAAATTTCAAAAAAAAATTATTCAGCGTGTATTATGCTTGTCGTAGTGACTTAAGTTGCACATCTTGTAGCCCCTCTTCTGTGTTCCTTCTGAGCAGGGGCCATGTATTTTTATTTACCACTCACCCTTCCACCTTCTCATTTCACGGCCTAGAAAAGGGCCATACGAGGCCTGTGTACTTATTCATTGCATTTGAATGAATGCAATTTGAAATGTATCAACCATTTGGGTGTTTGCAAACTGAATTTGCAAACACCCAAATAGTTGCTACATTTCAACTGGAGAATGCTTTCAGTTTAGTAAGCCACTAATCTAAAGATGCTGCTGAGTTGGTAAACCCAATAAATTATTCATTTGTTTTAACTCAGGGAAATTTTCCACACGAACGTCTCTCCTGATTATACTGATTAAATTAGTCAATTCGGCCTTTCTAATAAATTAAATACTTCTGTTGTATTTAATACCGAATAGCTGATTTGCTCCCCCCCCCCCCCCGCATTGAGGTAACCAGTTGTGCACATACACAGTTGTTCCGCCTTTACTGTATCTATTATAGGCTTGGTAACCTGTAAAATGTTGCTAAACTTTCAACTCACATAGTTGTAGGGGAGCAAATTTTGCGGCCCTAAAGATACGCCTCTTTGACATATTGATTATTTGAGGCTGGTTATTTTTAAGAACTAGCAGACACAGGAGAAACTCTGAAAACTGACTAGAAGTTACCCTTTTATAGGAAATATTTACATGTATAAAGAAAATCTCCATTTGTAAGGCTGTACCAGGAAGCGGGGAATGACTTAATTTCTAGCATCAGTCTTCAAAAAAAGCACTTTAAGTGCTTTTTCTGGTCACCTCCCATAACTGACTCCCCACCCCAACAACTTCCTTGGCCTTTAGCTGGAGATGGTATTTAAGGTGATGGCTTCAGTCATTTCAGGGAGTTTTCTTGGGTCCCTCCCACGTATATGGGGCATATACATGTTATTAAGCTTTGTTCCCTTTTCTCCTATTAATTTGTCTCATGTCAATTTCATTCTTCGGCTAGCCAGAAGAATCTTGAAGGGCAAATTTTTTTCTCTTCAAGACAGTCTAGAACTCGGACAATGATAGTATGTCCATTTTACAGCTACAAAAACTCAGGCTCAAAGAAGTTAATTGATTTTTCCTATCCCGTGGGGTAAGTAAATGGCAGTACCAGGACCTGAACCCAATTCTACCCAATTCCAAAATCCAGTAGGCCAAGGCTTATACGGGTAGAAAACAAATCAAACCTGTTACGAGTGGTTTCTTTGTGTGGAGCAGATCCTCTCCATAAACAGTAGCAGCCGGAATAGCAGGGAACATGGTCCAGCAGGCTGGAATTAACATGGGGCATTAAGTCTGATGGGATTAACTGAGTAGATGGGGGAGAGACCTGGGCAGTCTCTAGGAAAGGCTAAAACGGTGTTTGTTGGGGGGCTTCCAGTTGTGGTGACCTAAACCACACACGGTTCCTTCCTAAACACCATAAAATGAGAATGAAGGACTAAAAATTGGACACGTGTATAAGAACACAATGCGAAAAAGACAAGGAACATTCAGAAAACTAAATACAGTCTTGTGGATGAAATATTAATAGCAGAATTTGTTTTAAAGACCACAGAAAGGTTGGAAGCTAAAGTTGCAACAATCTGATCTCCTTAATTATAGATTGGCCGACTAGGTAGGCTGAGGAGGCGGCTTGACGTTGTTCAACTTTAAAAACAGCAGAAGCATTCAAGAAGTTGTCAAAACAAATGACTACTGTCATGGGCCTCTCCTGGCTGCGAGCACAAGAGTCTCAAGAAGCAATACTATCTTATCTCTATGTCCACAGTGTCTAACATGGCTCTGTCAACTCCCCAGGCACAAACACCGATACTCAAAAGGATGACCTGTCTTCTCCTGGATCCAATACCTCGCTTCACCCTGGCCAGCTCAGGCTAACCACTGTCCAAATGACTTGATCTTCATGAAGAACTTCTCAAGGCACAGACCAGCAATTTCAGGCATGATGAATTGTGTGGCGCAGGTAAAATACAATTCCATTCTCCTACAAGAAACCTAACCCTATACAAGTGACACCTAAAATCCTAATATAATGCTGGTCTTAAAGGAGAATATTGGTATCAGTTTCAATATGCAGTTGTTGTGTTTGGAGTACATGCTTTGGCCAGGAATGAAACTGAACCTGTGTTATAGAAAGGTTGGGTGTCATGGAGTTTGTCTTAGTCTGCACAAGATGCAGTAACAGAATACTATAGACTGAATAGTGTAAACAACAAACATCATTTCTCACAGTTCTGGAGGCCAGGAAGTCCAAGATCCAGGGGCTGGCAAATTTGGTTCTTGCTCAGGGCTCCCTTTGTACCTTACGGACAGCCGCCTTCTTTTCTCACTGTGTCTTCACACGGCCAAGAGAGGAGGCTCTGGTATTTCTTCCTTTACTTACAAGAGCACTCATCCTATCATTGGGGCTCTACCCTCTTGACCTCAGCTAATCTTAATTACAACCCAAAGGCCCCACCTTCTAATACCATCACATTGGGAGTTAGGGCTTACATATATGAATTTTGAGGAGACACAAACATTAAGTCCATAGGAGAGTTCTACTTCATTTAACTCTATGCAGAGGCAAGGAAAGTTCATCCTTAACTCTCCTTCTAGGCTTGAAAATGGAGTACAATTTTTTTTTTTGAAATTTACTTTTTTTTTTTTTTTTTTTACTAATCTCTACATCCAATGTGGGGCTCAAACTCACGACCCCAAGATCAAGAGTCGTATGCTCTTCTGACTGAGCCAGACAGGTGCCCCAAGAACAAAAGACAAATGTATAGTCCAGACATTTTAATTCTAAGAGCTTGGGTTAGACTAAAATTATTTTTGGAGACTATTCCACACTATATCTCATAAAGATCATCTAATTCAAGGAAGATTTATCTCTCTCCCTTTTTGATACAATTATAACCAAGTTCTCAAATTAAACTGCATAAGAATACTGATGATAGTTCAAGAACTGAATGCTTGAGTGAGATTGTCTTCATTGATCTTGATTTGCAATGTAATAATGGGGCCGGACAATGTACATAAATGACCACACAGAAAGTTCACGTTGAGTCATGGTTTATATCAGTCTCTGGCTTCTCTCCTAAAATCCCAACAAGAGAAGAGTTAAGAACTAATAGTGAATAGTTTTTTATTTATTTTTTTTTTTGTTTCGTTTGCTTGTGGTGAGACACATTTTCTATCTCTTAGAAAATGAAATCAGAAAGGAAAACTTCCAATTGGTGTCACTGATGTCCCTCCTTCTCGGTAAAGATGCTTCCCAAGGACCACAGCAGCTGCATTCACCGATACTGTCCTGAACACAGAGCCATTCGGGGGAGGAACTCACAGAGTGAGAAGAAGAAGAATAAAGATTTGATCCAGCAAGTTACATTTCCCGGAAATCTACTTTTCGAGGCTTCGGTCTTTGAACACAGTTGGCCATGATGGTATCGTCTTCCTCTTTAACACAGGAAATAAATGACTCCCCTTAGTTTTTACTTGACTAGAATCAGATACAGTATTCAAACTATTTATCTTCGATGAACAATCAGAAAGATGGAGGCCTGAGGGCTGGACCTAGGTGGTCCGGATGTCCCTTGCTTCACTAGAATTTAACTCCTTAATCGCCAGATGGAAGAGACGGGGGCGATGGGTGAGAAGGCCTGTCCTGTTCTTGGAAAGCAGCTGAATATAACCCTGACTGCTACTGCAAGTTAGACTACTCAAAACCGACCTGGCCGACTTCAGCACAGCTAGACAGTACAGTTAGCATTCCTACCAGCAGAGGTGAAGGCCGTGGTTACAACAGTGCTAGGAGTAACGACTGTAGTAGTAACAAAAGCAGCAGCAACAGCAATTAAGCTGCTTAAGCAATTAGGCAATTAAGCAAGTGAGCTAGGCTTACGTTTCTTATCTGTAATCATCAAAATAAACATGCCAGACAGGTATTATGCATAGTCTGTAAATAAGGACACAAGTTTCAGACGCTTTAAGTAACTAGCTCCAACTCACACAGCTAGTAGTAAGTACGTAACAGAGCCAAGACTGGGGCCCAGGACTCTCAAGCCTGTGGTAGGTCGCTTATGCCACACTGGCTTCTCCTATGAAGTAAGACGTTAAAGACTGATGCTCTCCACCTGGAGGCTGACATTTCATAACAATTCTGGTATGTACTTCCACATCTTGTTTTAAAGGAATTTTTAAGTTTAACTATTTTCAAGTACGGGAGGTGGAGAGGGGCAGAGAGAGAGAATCCCACGCAGGCTCCACACGGCTAGCACAGAGCCTGATGGGGGGCTCGAACCCACTAACCGTGAGATCACGACCTGAGCAAAATCAAGAGTCAGACGCCTAACGGACTGAGCCACCCAGGCACCCCTACAACTTATAATTCTATAACAAGCTTCTGCAATGAAAAAGCAAAACTGCGGTTCACATGGAAAGATTTCTCTACAAGGGCTAGTTAAGTTTCACCAGTAAAATTTGGGAGTGGGGGAAAAAGTGATAAAGCCATTATTTTGGATGGTAGGTCATTCTACCTTTTATTCCCTTTAAAAACACAGGATCTGGGGCACCTGGGTGGCTCCGTCAGTTGAGCATCCGACTCTTGATTTCAGCTCAGGTCATGATCTCATGATTCGTGACCTGGAGCCCCAAGCCACATCAGGCTCTGCGCTGACGGCGAGGAGCCTGCTTGGGATTCTCTCTCTTGCTCTCTCTCTTCCCTTCCCCACCCGCACTCTCTCTCCTTCTCAAAATAAATGAACTTAAAAAAAAAAAAGATACAGGGTTCAACCACTCTAAGACAAAGTTCCCTTTTCTACTAGCCTCTAGTAATTTCCACAAGAACAGTTAGACGGTAGACTTGACCGACAGGTATGGTGATTAATATTTTCCTCATATGCAATTCATGCTCATTTTTAAACTCTGGAAAACACAGAAAAATATTAAGACTGAGAGTCACCCATAATCCCACTGTGCAAAGATAACCACCGTGAAAATTTTGATATATTTCCTTCCAATTTTTTTTTGCTATGCATATACATATACACACAAATCGAGATCACTTCTATATGTATATGTACACACATATGTACATATGTATATACATATATATACATATACACACATACACACACACACACACATATATATATGAAATGAGCATTTTCTAATGGTCATTAAAAATTCTGAGAAACAAAATTTAAAGCTTTCTTAATACTCCAACATAGAGATGAAGCATAATTTATTTAACCATCCCCCTATCTTTGGAGAACAGCAGGCCTTGGTCAGGAAATAAATGGTTATGTAAATAACAGGACCTGAATTAAGTGCAGAAGATTAAGAACCCTAGGTTATTCCTTGGTCTCTGCAAGTTAATAGACTCCGGGGAGTCAGGACAATCAAACGCAGTATTTTCAGCCTTCAGAAGGATCCATCCATATATGCATACATTTAGCCTTTTTTGCTGATGTGTTATGCTGAAAGGTGACCCCATAGCAAAATGTTTAAGACAGAGGTGCCTTACCAAAATGTGAGAGTCACTCTTGTACATGTAAGTGTCAGAAACCACTACCAGAGAATACAATCGTGGGACTCAACTGGGCCCATCAACACCTAGCTTCTAAGAAAAGCAGATCGAGGTTTTTATTCCCCAAACTCACGATATTTAATAAATATGAACATCTGAGCTGAAATTATTGTCAGTTATTGCATTGGGGCATTTTTATCCTCTAAGTGGTGGGTCCAATTTTACAAGGGGGTTTTCTGGCTCCAGAATGCATCAACGGTATGATGTTGCAGCTATGCCCATAAAGAGGCATCTAGTCTCCAGACACATTATTTAAATGCACGGAAAGGACTGCATTTCTTACCAGTGGCTTTGACTTGTGGAGGACTTTGTGATTACACATAGATCAGATGGAAGAGAAACAGAGCAGCTCCCTTAGGGATCAGAAGAGCTGAGGCACTCTCGTGGAACAGTGTTTTCAAAGGATGGTGAAACAACCACCAGCAATGTACTGTTGTCATTGGAAAGGAAGTGCCCAGCCAGAGGGGACATTGCCCACTCCCTCTTGCATCTATGTGGGGCCATGTGACTAGTTCCGGCCAATGGAATGAAAGCAGAGGTGGAGTTATGTACCATTTCTGGTATTCCATCCTTGCACTTTTTTCCCCTGATCCAGTAACCATGGAGACTCATACCGAAGATGACAACATCACAAGGTGGAAGGAGACTGCATCCTGGAGCCACCATCAAGAAGAGAGCTGCCCGTGACAATGGACTTGCCAGGAACAGCAACGCTAGATTCTGTATGACCAAGAAGTGAATATTTATGGTGTTAAGCCGCTGACATTTGAGAACTGTTTGTTAAATTAGACTCTCTCAACAGGGACTCACTAAAAGAGCCTCTGGTAGAGGACAACCTGATTCGGCAGAGAGAAGAGTATGGGGAAAAAATAAGCGTGGAGCACTTCTTCAAGATGGAAAATATTATTTCCCGGTAAAACTTAGGGGGGAAAAGATGGACGACATCACAAATGGGGTACAAGGCAAGGGGTCAACAAAGCACCAAGGTTCAGAGAGAGTAAGTTGAACTTCCAGAAAATCAAGGTGGTGGAGAGAAGCCTAAAATAAAATTTCTTTTTTTAATGTTTTTTTTAAGTTCATTTATTTATTTTGAGAGAAAGAGACTGTGAGCAGGGGAGGGGCAGAGAGAGAAGGAGAGAGAAAGCAGGAGAGCCCAACAGAGGGCTCGAGCCCACAAACCGTGAGGTCATGACCTGAGCTGAAACCAAGAGTCAGATGTGGAACTGACTGAGCCACCCAGGAGCACCTCAAATTTCTTTTTGATACGACGTAGGCTCTTGATTTGTTCTGTGGCCTACAGGACCAATGAAACAATAGTTACAAACGTGTATTTCTGTCAACAAGCGCTTCTTCTTTGGTATTCAAATCATTTCTGTTCCCCCAAATAATCTCCGTTTTTGATTGATGACTCTTTGCTCTTGATTTTAGGCCACATTCTAATTCACTGGGTTCTCTGGGGATTTGGGTTACTGAAGCAATAAAGGCATAGAAAATAGTTTGAGATTTCATTACACAGATTAAAGACGTTAATGAAAGCTTTTTGATCCTAAGCAAGATTACTCAGGGATTTTTAGTCAGCTCTAGATTTTTCATAGCTCGGAAAACATGCACAGTGACAAGAAGCTGCACCAATCTGTTTACTGGGATCTTGAGTGTTAAATGCTCCTCGCATGACTCTCCAAGGATAAAAGGGTGTTTAATTGCTATAAACTATAAGCCCTTGCCTTCTGCAACCCCGCTCCGTTGGAACCACTGGGTTTCATTTCCGTCAGTGTATGTCTCCATCTGTGTATCTGTCCATCTATCCATCCACCCATCCATCCACCTATAAATTTTAAGCTACCTATCTATACATTTTTATCTCTCTACCTATAAGTTCTAAGCATTAATAATGCGCTAGGCAGGGAATATATGCTAAATGTTAAAACCAATCCCGACTAGAGTTCAGAGTCTTATGGGAGCCCCAGCTACACCAAGAGATGGGATCAAGACTGTGTCTTCCTGTCCTCGTATGATCCTCGGTCAGCCTGGTACATACTCTATCCGCTGGCCTTTCAGTTCCTTACGGTCTATGGGCATTGTATCCTCAATGTCTGGCTCAGAATCTGGCACAGAGTAAATGCTTGGCAAATGTACATTGAGTAGAACTAAGTTCTGGAATGCTCTGTCACGATTTCCTTAGAATGCTTCCGAAACTGGTCATGTTTTCACATGGGCTTCTGCCCCAGTTTCCTGCTAGGGCTTAATATCACCTTTGCAAACCAGCCATACCCCATCCAAGAACTGTTCAGGCTTCTCCTATAGGATTTTAAACCCTGCTCTCAGCGGATCTATCGATTGCTTGAGGACCTTCTCCAAAAGAACCAAACGATATTCTCTACTTGATTTAAGAACGTCATCCAAACCCGCCACATGCCCCCCTCCAACCCGCATACACACAGACAAGCTGGAATTTTGAAGATTTCCATATAACCTTTGGTCAAAGAAGAGTTCACTGCACTCTGCTAGATACTACACTTTCCACTGTGGGGCAGCCATGCCTTAGGAACATAGCCTATAATTCTGCCTTGTCTCTTAACTTCTCCTATTTCCAATGCTTCTCCCTCGATGCCTGCTCCCTACAGAGGCTCTAGGAAGCCCTTCAACGTAGTCCTTTCACTCCCCTAACCTCAAGGTATTACCTAAGGCTAGTTAAAGAAATCTTTCAAAGGACTTCTGCTACTCATCAGAACTGATGTTTGCTACATACAAGTAACAGCTACACACATAATTAGAAACTATCAGAGACATTGACAAAGCAGTCCCGTTTATGTTTACATCAAAAAGAATAAAATACCCAGGAATAAAATTAATGAAGGAGGTGAAAGACCCATACGCTGAAGACCGTAAGACACTGATGAAATAAAGTAAAAACAGAAACACAGCAGAAAGATGTTTCGTGCTTGTGGACTGGAAAATACTGTTAAAATGTTCACACTACCCAAAGCAATCTACAGATTCGGTGCAATCCCTATCAAAATTCCAATGGCATACTTCACAGAACGGGAACAAATAATGCTAAAATTTATACGGAACCTACACAAAAGGTCCTGGATAGCCAAAGTAATCTTAAGAAGAACAAAGCTGGACGTAGTCCGCTCCCGGATTTCAAACTATGCTACAAAGCTGCAATAATGAAAACACTATGGGGGCACCTGGGTGGCTCAGCCAGGTTCGAGTCCAGTTCTTGATTTTGGCTCAGGTCATGATCTCATGGTTGGTGGGATGGAGTCCCACGTCGGGCTCCACGCTGAGAGTGCAGCGCACGCTTGGGATTCTCTCTCTCTCCCTCTCTCCCTGCCCCTCTCCCACTTGAGCACATGTGTGCACGCGTGCTCGCTCTCGCTCTCTGTCAAAATAAATGAATAAACATTAAAAAACCACTATGGTACTGGCACAGAAACAGACACATAGATCAATGGAACAGAATTGAAAGCCCAGGGATGAATCATGGGAATCTACTCCCAAAGCCACGAGCACACTGTATACTCTGTATGTTAGCTAACTTAACAATAAATTATAGTTTTAAAAACAGAACTGAAAGCCCAGAAATAAACCTACACATATATAGACAATTTATAACAAAGGAGCCCAGAACATGCGATGGAAAAGGGAGAGGCTCGTCAATAAATGGCGTTAGGAAAATTGGTCAACTACATGCAAAAGAGAAATTAGACCACCATCTTATACTATACACAAAAAGGAATACAAAACGGATTGAATACTTGAATGTAAGACTTGAAACCATAAAATTCCTAGAAGAAAACATAGGCAATAAGCTCCTTGACATTGGTCTTAGCAATGTTATTGTGGCTCAGACTCCAAAGGCAAGGGAAACCAAAGCAAAAATAAACTATTGGGACTACATCAAACTAAAAAGCTTCTGCACAGTGAAGGAAACCACGATCAAAACAAAAAGGCAACCTACTGAATGGCGGAAGATACATGCAAATCATACATCTGATAAGGAGTTGATGTCCAAAACATATAAAGAACTCCTACAGCTCAACAACAAAGAAACAACTCAAAAAATAGGCAGAAGACCTGAACAGACATCGTTCCAAAGAAGACACATGGGTGGCCAACAGACACACAGAAGGATGTTCAACATCACGAATTATTAGGAAAAGGCAAATCAAAACCACAATGAGATATCACCTCATCTCTTAGATGCCTATTATCAAAAAGACAAGAAAGAGCAAATGCTGGAGAGGATGTGGAGAAAAGGGAACCTTTGTATACTATTCACGGGATTGTAAATTGCTGCAGCCACTAAGGAAACCAGTATGGAGATTCCTCAAAAAATTAAGAATGGAGGGGTGCCTGGGTAGCTTAGTTAGTTAAGCGTCCGACTTTGGCTCAGGTCATGATCTTGTGGTTGGTGAGTTAGGGCCCCGCATCAGGTTCCGTGCTGACAGCTCAGACCCTGGAGCCTGCTTCGGATTCTGTGTCTCCCTCCCTCTCTGTTTCTCCCCGGCTCATGCTCTGTCTCTCTGTCTCTCTCAAGAATAAATAAACATTAAAAATTTTTTTTAAAAAATTAAGAATGGAACTCCCATATTATCCAGCTATTCTGCTATTGGGTAATTTTCTGAAGAATATGAAAACACCAATTTGAAAAGACAAATGCATCCCTATGTTCACTGTGGCATTATTTACAATATCTAAGATACAGAAGCAACCTAAATGTCCATCAGTAGAAGAATGGATAAAGACAATGGGGTGTATGAGTGTGTGTGTGTGTATACATACATATACACGTATATATACATACACACACACACACACACACACACACACACACACACACATTGGAATACTACTCAGCCATAAAAAAAAAATCTTGCCAGGTGCAACAACATGCATGGAACTTGAAGGCTTTATGCTACATGAATTAAGTCAAAAGGAAAAAGATGAGTACTGTATGATGTCACTTAGATGTGGGATCTAAAAACACAAACATACAAACAGAAGAAAAACGAACTCCCAGATACAGAGAACAGATTAGTTTACCAGAGGGGAAAGGGGCTGGGAGGGTGGGCAAAAGGAGTGAAGGAGGTCAATTTGTAGGGTGATGGGTGGTAATGATACTTTGGGGGATGATCACTTTGCAGCATACACAAGTGTCAAATTATAATGTCCACCTGAAAGATAATTTTTTTTAAAGTACACATGCAGAAAGGCAAACTTTAGCTGAAAACAACTGAATCGATTTGCTGACGAAGAAAATTTCACTAAGACACAAGATAGGCAATTCCAAGTAAGGAAAATGAAGAGCATATAGAAATAAACGTATCAGAACTTTCTAGAACTCACCAGGACATGAACCACAGAACTTCTAACAATCATACAACCAAAACCCCCCCTAGAGCAAAACATTTCATTATTTCGGTTTCCATTCTGTGCGTGCCACAGTGATACCTACAGGTGTAAAAGAATAGTCTTTCCTTTCTACCACATTCCATTTAGAAATCTAGCATATGAAAGAGCACAATGAATCTCATTCTCTGTGATAAGTCATATGAGATAGTCCACGATTAAAAATTGAGATGCCTGATGACCAGAAAAGAAGTATTAGGCTGCACCCCCAAAGTCAACTAAATAAATCCGTAACATTAATCTTGAACTCTTCTTGACAACTGTAACATACACTAAATTATTAATGATATGATTGCTGATGTTCTGCAGTCCACTGGGTAGTTATGCGAAGTTATACTCCTCACACGGACATTCACTAGAACGTAATCATAATTACTTTTAGTACAGCCCTGAGCTATCATTAGTGATAATCATGATGATGGTGTTCAATGTTATTGACTGCATGAATGATAATACTATTATCAAATTAGATTGAAGGTCTAAGGGGGAGAAGTAAAATCCTCTCCACGAGAGGCCAAGAACTACCTACAGGTTGCCAGCATGGTCTCCTATAAATTCTAATGATGTAAGGTGGACAATCTAAGAGGTGCTAAGTTTCCAATTCAACAGATACTCAGGCCCCTCTCCTGAGTGAGAATAAGAGTATCCTAGTACTTCCCATGTGCATTTTTTTTAATGTTTATTTTATTTTTGAGAAAGAGAGAGAACACAAGCAGGGGAGGGGCAGAGAGAGAGAGAGAGAGACACAGAATCTGAAGCAGGCTCCAGGCTCTGAGCCGTCCGTGAAAAGCCAGACGTGGGTCTCGAACTCACAAACTGTATGATCATGACCTGAGCTGACATAGGATGCTTAACTAACTGACTGAGCCACCTAGGCGTTCCCACCGCCCCCCCCCCTGCATTAATTAGCCAAGGCTTCCAGCTTCCGGTGAAAGACCCAGAGAGCTGGCAGTGGAGGGACCCAATAAACTGGGATAGATCCAAGCCTTCGAGTCAATGTCACTAGAATAGAGATCTTGCCAGAAATTCCAAGTCACGGGGTAAGTCAGAAGAGGAAGAGCTTGTGCTCATGCACCCGAAATCGGCCATCAAAACTAGGGAAGGACCAAACTGAAAAGCCATACTCAGGTTCCCAGGACACAGCCAAGGGCGGGCACGTGCCCATTTTCCTTTTTCCATCTTCTCACCCAAAGCCTTCACTTACAGGGGGGCTCCTGAGTGGCTCAGTTGGTTAAGCAAAGCCTTCACTTATTTTTGTTTACCTTGCGCTTTGTGTTTCATTACACGTCACCTCAAATCCTTTCTTGGATAAAGTCCAAGTGAAAGGATAAAAATAATGGTCAATAATACACTGGCCTGGCTTGCTGGCATTTCTTGCTGCTGTCAACGGCTTCCACCAGTCTTCCTTCATGGTGACGCTTTGCTACCTAAAAACAGCTTAAGTGAGTCACCATTAATCAATCATTGATTTGCACAGGAACATTTCCGGAGAACTGTCCTGAGCTGAACACAAGCCATCGGTTCCCAGCTAGCAGTGGTCCCTGAAGAGAGAGATGGCCTGCTTAGAGAACTACCCCTGTGCTCCTGGTGCCCTGAGACAGTCTCAGATTATTAAGAGCTGACCTGGACCAAGCCGCACCCCTACCATTAAATGCCTATTGGGTACTTTTGTCTTTTTAAGTAACTTGAACTAGAATCATTGAATAATGCAATTCTACCTAATTCCAAAAGGGTTAAGCGGATTCCACACCTGTGACTGGCTGGAGATAAATGTGGACATGGGGGGAAAAATGGTTAGTGAGTTTTGGAATTTTCTCTGAAAGCCCCGTCAACACATGCAGAAAGGTAAAGAAACTTCCGCTGAAAATGACTCAATTGAGCGAGAAGGAAAAAGAAGATTCTTCGACGCTTTTAACCACACCATGCATGTTTCTAGGCAGCCTGAATCCAACTTCTTTTGCAGCTGCACCCCTGTACCAACACAGAATATCCACCGGTCCACGGATATACTCGTTCTCTAACCCCATGCTTCTACGTATGATTCGTGTTACTCCTTCAGATTCACGGGTTTTGAGCATCAGATGATAACACCTTGTACCATCTTATCTGATCTTTGTAACAAATCTGTCGAGGGATTGATATCATCATCCCCATTTTATACGTAAGGAAACTGAGCTTCTGAGAAGTTTAGTGACTCACCCAAGGACACATTCTAGTGAGTGGCAGAGCTTGAATTTGAACTCAGATCTTCTGGTTCAAAGTCCTGTATTCTTCCCACTACACCATATAGCCTTCCTTGGATACAAAGTGTCTCCGACTGCACCCCACTCCAAATGCTCACCTGAAAACTGAAAATCTCTCTTTTAAGTGTCTGTTTCAAATACTATCTCCTCCATAACGTCCTCAATGATCACCCAATCCAAAAATGAGCTCCCCTTGCTCTGATCTCTTTAGTATGGTTTCTGTCAATTCAGTCATTCAGTAAACAACCGAGTACCCACTGTGTGCTAGCTTGCATGGTAGTTACTAAAGAAATAGCACTGAATGACACAGAAAGAAAGCTGATCTCATGGGTCAGACATTTTTATGGTATTTATCATAAAATCACTGAATGATAGTTTGACAGATTTCTTTTTTATATAATGTTTATTTTTGAGAGAGAGAGAGCAAGCAGGGGAGGGAGGGGGGGGAGGGACAGAGAATCTGAAGCAGGCTCTGCTCTGACAGCAACAAGCCCAACGCGGGGCTCAAACTCACGAAATGTGAGATCATGACCTGAGCTGAAGTTGGACACGCAACCGACTGAGTCACCCAGGTGCCCCACTGAATGATACTTTTAAATTTCATGTCATCTAAAAGCTCTTATTTTTTACGTGCCTGCCTGGCCGGCTCAGTTGGTCAAGCATGTGACACTTGATCTTGGGGTTGTGAGTTCAAACCCCATATGCAGCACAGAGTTTAGTTAAAATTTAAAAAATAATTACTTAAAAAAACCTTTGTTTTACAGATGAGTAAACTCATACCCAGGAAGTTCAGTGTCACGCCTACTAGAAGCAGAGCCCAGACGACCGATCTCTATCCATGCTCCTCATCAATACTGTGTTTATAGCTTCTTTCCCCTAATAGGCTGTCAGCAACTTGAGGGTACTCTGTCTTGCTCATGTCCATACACCCTTCAGCATTAGCACCCGCAATCCGGAAAGTGGGGCAATGTGTGATAACGGTAGCAAACCAGAAAAACGGATCATCTACACCGTTAGATCTCAAATGGAAAAAGGACTAGATATTTAACATTTATAAAGCATGTTACAATTCAGCGTCTTCCCCCACGTCATTCTTCACACAAGCTTTCATAAATCACAGACGTACGCTGCTGAGCGAAGCTTGTGTAAAGGATCACGCATTTTTAGAAAATGTTGTCTTCTGTTACAATAACCTGTAATTTTCACTGTTTCCCTTCTTAATTTAATCCCCAGACTTACAAATAGTATACTGATAGCTAACTTACCCGAAGACTACATACCAATCAACCTCAACCGTGAAGTCATTGAAAATAAAAAAGGAAGCAGAAAATTCCTCTGAGCCGCCAACATAAATTTTACCAAGTATAGACACTACAGAAATACAATGCACTGGTTCTTTTTTTTTAATTTTTTTTTAATTATTTTTATTTTTGAAGGAGAGAGAGAGAGAGAGACAGAGCATGAGCAGGGGAGGAGCAGAGAGAGAGGGAGACACAGAATTTGAAGCAGGCTCCAGGCTCTGAGCTGTAGGCACAGAGCCCGATGCAGGGCTCGAACCCACAAACTGTGAGATCGTGACCTGAGCCGAAGCCGGACGCTCAAGCGACTGAGCCACCCAGGCTCCCCAATGCATTGGTGCTTTAATGTTCGTTCATTCCATAGTTACCCGGGGCTCACTCCGGGACCCTTAACTCTGAGTTTGGGCACATTTCTAACGGGCACAGACATCTAATTTTCATATCCCATAGCCAATGCAAAGCAGCAAACAGAAGGTGGAAAATGTTGGCCAGAAGTAGGTGTAGGGGCCACTTTTAGGCAACAGGCCTGAGCAACGGAAACCTGAACAGGGCAAAAGGGACCAGAGTGACCACTGGGCTCAATGCAAACAGGCTCATTAAATGACCGGCCGTGAAACAGCCATGGGCCCTACCCGACCAATTACAACCAGGCACAGTTCCTAAGATTAACAAAACAGGGAAAAGTCCCCATACTCCCTCACTCCGCCCTGTAACTGTGGCCCCCGCCACTGCCTCGTCACACCCTCTCTCTCCTTTGCTGTCCTGCCCGCTACTCCCTTGGGCCGTATTCGATAAATTTCTATCTCTTTTGTTCTGCCCTGGGTAAATTCTTTCACCGCCTGTGCTGCCAGGCCCACCCACCCAATTAGGTCACCCCAGAGTGGCTATCCATCCCAGCTCACGGTCCCCTGGAATTCCAACAGCCCCAAGCAGAAGTCATAAACGCCAAAGAATGGACGCAGTGTCAGCCTACGGGTTACCGCAGTTCATGACATTTGTGAACGTGAAATGCATAAATACAGCGTGCGAGAGAACTCGGGTTCCTTCTTGGCAACAGCCAGGTAATGATCAGGTAATGGACGGTGGGAGAAGTATTCATTTATCTTTCAGGATTTAAAAAAGCAAAACCATTACCTTTGTGTAAGTGAAGGCAAGGCATCTTGTCACCATCAGACTCAAATTCCCTGCCCTTAAATTTTCAGCTTCTGAACAGAGTGCATGTGGATTATTTTTCACCAGCAGGGGGAGGTTAAGACAAGGAAGTCCTAAAAATGTCCCAGTCTTCACCAGAGGGGCTGAGTCTCTTCGCAGTGTGACTGAGTGGCTCCCTTTGGCAGCCTGGTCGAATTCAGAAAGGTCAGGGAGTAGTGTTTTACACTCCCCGACGCAACAAACTTGGGAGAAACGACAGCGAAAGAAAGGAAACGCTCAGCTGGACCAGCCCTTGCACAATGTCTTCAAGGAAAAGAGCTGAGGGACAAACAGCAATTTCTGCACCGCTGCACCCCGACAGGAGATACTTTGGGGGGAAGGCCTGGCTGGCGCAGGTGGTGGAGCGTGAGACTCTTGATCTCGGAATCCTGAGCTCAAGCCCCAAGCTGGCTGCAAGGCTCACTTTAAAAACTGTATTTGTGTGTCATGAAATCACACTTGGCATACTTATGCAGTGAGAAGACATCTACACTTCAACTCAGAGAGAGCTGAGGGCTTACTCTTCGTGGCAATGAAAGTGATGATGTAAAGGCATTGGTTATTGTTGTCTTTATGTGGAAATCATCATGGATAAATCCAACTCGTCGGCAGGACCAGGGGGATAAGCAGAGGGCAGCCAACTCCCCAAGAGCAGCTGGCACTGGGGTCCAGCAAAGATGGGCCCGGGGGCCCAGGAAGGTACATACCACTTCGGATTCGTCCAGGGAGGCTGAGTAGACACTGTAGACACTGTAGAGCTTACCTTTCCTTAGCACCACCCAGAAGAATCACCGGACCAAATCACAACCAAGGGGAGAGAGGGTACTTCTTCGAAAAAGCACATTCTGCCAGATCATTTGCATCTCCTGAAAGACAAGAAGAGGCACAGCAAATCCAGGGAAGTCCAAGCTCTAACATGAACTTGTGTGACCATGAACCAGTTATATCCACCACCCCCTCCCCCCGACTTTGATTCAGTTCCTCTATCTGCAAATTGAGGAAAAAAATCCATAGACTAGAGAATCTCTAAAATCATCTCACTCAGTCCTAACATCCTGAGCTCAATGATTCAATTGCCAGATTGAAAATACATGAGTGGCATTATTTTCCCCAACTACGGTTATTACATTTATTTGTTTATTCATCATAAGAGAGATGGGCCCTCTGTTATAACAAAAGGGGTCGACCCCCCTCCCCCCTCATGAACTCTGCTCGATTTCTGGCTACATAACTCTAGTGAAGAAGAGGGACACTTGTGACTTTGAGCTGGCTGCAATATGACTCTCTAGGAGAGAACTGTTTTTTATTTAAGACAAAAACCATGTTTGGTTACAACGGCTGACGTAGAGACCAAAGGCAAAAGAAAAAATTAAATCTGCTTCCAACTTACAGCCCATTGACAAGTCCATGTGACAGGCAGTGTGGCCTTCCTCCAGGAACCCAACTGCCTCCATATTAATACTTTAGGTTACCATTAGCCTGACCTCCAGGATCCTGTAAGTCTCCTTTAACACACAAAAATTCCTCTGGAAACTTCCTTTATCTCTATCCCCCAAGATATATGTTAGAAATCATCCTCTGAGCATATGGCCCGCTGACACACATCTGAAGGGTCTCATGGCTAAGGTTTTACTAGACAGTAGTAAATGACCTTGTCCTAACAACAGCTAGCCCCTCAAGGTCCCGGAAACCTTGCTTCCAAATTCCTTAGACACTTGCGCTGTCCCTAACCCCCTCCCAACTTGGAAGTGTATAATCAGCCACTCCTCACAACCCCAGTACAGCTCTTTCTGTCCATGGGGCCTGTCCCCGTGCCTTAATAAAACCACCCTTTGTGCACTGAGGACGCCTCAAGAATTCTTTCCTGACCGTTCGCTCCAAACCCCAACATTTCACATCCGCCACTTGGCACAGCCCGAACTGTCTGCGCTGAGACCAGCCTAACGGCTAAACTGCTCACCACAAGAAACAAAAAACCGTGAGGTGGTTAGAAGGGTGGTTAGGAGAGGGAGAAAGGAGACGTAGAAGGCAGGAACAAGAGGCTGTGCAGCACAATGGACAGCTGAAGCACCGACATAAGGGAGGTCTGGGAATATCTCCCACAGGCTAGGGTTGCAGATCAATTTTAACTGAACCTTGTGTTTGGATCTCAAGTGAACGAGGAATGATTTTTAGTATAAGTATGTCCCAAATATTCCTTGGGATATACTTACACGAAAAAAAGCATTCGTTGTTTACTTGAAATTCAAATGTAACTGGGTGTTTAGCTAAGGATTACTAAGAATGTAATCCTTCTCAGAGCGACTGCTAGTCCATACCCAACGTCTGGGTTAACTAGAAAAAGGTTCCGCTTCCTCCCAGGACACAGCTTGGGGCACAAGGCTTGGTGAGTGGCTCGTGGACTGAATTTCAGCCCCACTCGCCCTTCAATCCTGCCGCTTTCCCATGTCTTCAAACCTTTACCAAAGCCCACCGCACACAGCCCTAAATCAAAGGTATGGGGGAGGCAGCGAAGCCCTCCCCCAGCCCAGTGCAGAACTGGCATGGAGAAATATCAGAAAAGAGAAGCAGGTTGAGTCCAGGAGATAAGCCTCAGAGCAAAGATCAAGGATTCAGTGGCCACCAGAGGACAAGATTCAGAGGCAACTTAGTAAAACGGTCTTCAGCCCTTGCCAAGAATCCCCAGAGAGAGCAGAGGTATTCCAGGCAGCCCACTTTGCCCTGGGCGTGATGACGTTTTGGGGTGATGGGGTTCGGAGCTGACAGTCAGGAAAGAATTCTTGAAGACATCTTTGGTGCAAAACGGTGATTTCATGAAAGCACGGGGACAGGACCCGTGGGCCGGAAGAGCTGCCTGCACTGGGGTCCGGAGGATGACTGGTTATGGACTTGCGGGAGGTAAAGTCCAAACTGAAGTTTCCAAGGAGACCTTCCGATGCTAAAGACTCGCACCGATCACTGGAAGCCTAGCTATTGCCAAGCTAAGGTGGTTTTTCCCTCTAGCAAAGCATTAAGACAGCAGGGAGTTCCCTGGAGGAACGTCTTCCTCTGCCAGCCTCAAGTAGTTGTCAATGCGCTGCAGGTGACAAGGAAATTCAATTTTACCGGCCATCTCCTTTGTTCCCCACAACGCTACGGAAGGGAGGGTGATATCAGGGGCTCCAGGAAACGGAGTCCATAGGTTTCCAGAGATTAGGCTACTAGTAAGATTGCCTTGGGGCGCCTGGGTGGCTCAGTCGGTTAAGCGTCCGACTTCAGCTCAGGTCACGATCTCTCGCTCTGTGAGTTCAAGCCCCGCGTCGGGCTCTGGGCTGATGGCTCAGAGCCTGGAGCCTGTTTCGGATTCTGTGTCTCCCTCTCTCTCTGTCCCTCCCCCATTTATGCTCTGTCTCTCTCTGTCTCAGAAATAAATAAACGTTAAATAAATAAATAAATAAAAAAGATTGCCTTTTGCTTGTCATTGACGAAGGTATTTGTAAACTGACGGAGAGTCTACCACTTTAACCATTTGTTTTCTGTCCTTTCCTTTGTCCTTGGGCAGCCAGGAGTGCCTGAGGAACGTCACACATGTCCCACCTGTGGGGCACAATGCTAGCTTGTGCCGGGCCCCCAGCTTGCCTTATGGTCCCCTCATCAGGTGGGTTTAGAGTCCACCATAAAGGACAGGGTAAAACCTGAAGGTGGGAAGATTTCGGCATATGAAAGTGGTTACGTAAATAAAAAGGGAAGTAGAAGAGTTCACGAAGATTTAAAGATCACAAACAAAAGCGAAACCCCAACTCAGACTTCAAGACTGAGGTCAACGGTTGGCAGCTCTGTGAAGCTTTCTCCTGATGGCTCCAGGCAGAATTCATTCCTTCTCGGGGCTCCATTGTTCCCGCACCTACCTCGGTTAAGCCACAGGGAAAGAAACCATCAGAATTTAATGTGAGGCTCTCTCCAACTAGGAGTTCGAAGGGGAGATGTGTCACCCCAAAAGATGTCTCTTTGGCATTAATGGATTATCTTGAGCTGGTTATTTTTAAGAAGCACCAGGCACTTGGAGAAGCTCTGAAAGCCTGAACAAGTTACCCTTCTGTGAGACAAATTTAAATGTATAAGGGAAATCTCCATCTGTAAGGGTGTCTCCCTCTCAGCTCCCAGAAGAGGAGGACGACTTAATCTCTAGAAACTCTTACCCAGGCGAAGGCAACGCCTTGAAATCTACATCACAACAGTAAACTGTGCACTGCCTGCAACTTTCCCAGATCGGGCTCCCCGCCCCACCCCCAACACCTTTTGGCTTTAGTTGGAGATGGTATTTAAGGAGATAGATAGCCCTAGTGCTATTTGGGGGAGTTATTCCGTTTTCCTGGAAACCTCCCATATATACGAGAGGTATACAGGTCATTAAACTTTGTTTTCCTCCGGGGGTGGGGGATCAGGGTTTCGGCCAAGAACGCACAGAGGCATGGGAAAGTATTTGTCCTCCCCTACAAGTCCTTCGAAGGCACACTGACTTATTACCTTATTAATTTTATAGCCCCAATAACTACCACCTATTAGCCACTTGATACACTTGCGGTAAAGAGAAAAGATATTCTGATGTTTGAAATTAAGACAATGAGACAAAATAATAGTGGTCTGCATGTATAGAAGGGCTTGTACAGTTGTTCTCCAGGTCCATAGAGGGCAAATCAAGAGAACAGACGTTTCAAGTGCAAGGTGAGTGAACTAGGCTAGCTTTTTATTTTTTTATTTTTTCAACGTTTTTTATTTATTTTGGGACAGAGAGAGAGATAGAGCATGAACGGGGGAGGGGCAGAGAGAGAGGGAGACACAGAATGGGAAACAGGCTCCAGGCTCCGAGCCATCAGCTCAGAGCCCGACGCGGGGCTCGAACTCACGGACCGAGAGATCGTGACCTGGCTGAAGTCGGACGCTTAACCGACTGCGCCACCCAGGCACCCCTAGGCTAGCTTTTTAAAAAGGGGGGAAAGGAGCCAACGGCTCGTCAGCCGCTGATGTGGGCTTTTAAAAATAGAAAAGCAATTGTTTTTTCACTTCTTTAGTCAGTTGAGTAAGGTCCTACCTGATGGTGCCTTGCCGATCCAGAATCCTGTTGCTGGTAACTTTGAACTGTAAGTACGGTGGAAGCAATGGCATTACCATTTCCCTAACCCAGGAGGGTAATTCACTCTTCAAACTGTAATCCTATGCTGATGACCAGGAGAGCTGACACTCTGGGAACCCGCAGAAGAAAACATAACCCCAAAAAGGAAAACATCGAATTGCCAATCCCTAGGTGACCCTGAAATATCTGCTTTGACTCAACTACGAGCTTCACCTTTAAGGAGTGTTGGAACCGTCTGACCGCTCGTATGAAAGAACTGTGAACAGAAATCTGGAAAGGAGAAAGGAAGGACAGGTCGAGTCTGAGAATAATATTGCTAATAGTGATGATGAGAATCTGTGAGCCCTACAAAATCTCACAGGCTTCATGCTCCCTCTTTTGTTCACGTTACGACTCTCAAGAAAGAGCCCCCCTCTCGAAGGTTAAGCACATCCTAATTGGTGCTTTTGTGCCCGTCCCTCTTCTAGGACTTTACCCTATTAATTCTTGCTTTTTCTCACCTTCCTCCTTCCCCCTTTCAAATTCCTCCTCCTCTGGCACCCTTCTCTTGGCCCTCGCACATGCTCAGTTCTCTCCCTGGTTAAATCCCTCTTTTGCTTCTCTGCACCTTCCAGGCAAATCTGACTCATCCTCACCAATATCCATTTCTCCTCTTCTCCCGGGTGAATGACGCCCGCACTTCCCCCTGCCTTACAGTTAGGTAAGCTCCTGGGGCTAGTTTGGGGCCAATGAATTGTGAGTGGAAGTAACATGTCATTTGGGGACATAAGCTTAGGAGGGCAGTGTGAAATGTCCATGCACTTTTTCTTTGAAGAGGCAACGAAAGAGACGCCATGTTCCATAAGACAGAGCAAGATGACTGAAGCCTCTGTCAGCCTGTGTCAAATAGAGACCTCTCCACTGGCTTTTGATGGTCATACAGTAGGGGTGAGAAATCAGCATTTCTCACTGCGAAATGGGTTCAAAAACACTGAAATTTAAGGGTGGCTTAGGGCAATATCATCCAGCTAATCCTGATGAATACATATACAAGTCTGTCTCTTTGACCAAGTTTTCCCTTTTTATAAGGCCACCAGTCATACTGGATTAGGATCCACCCTAATGACCTCATTTTAACTTGATTACCTCTGTAAAGTCCCTACCTGCAAGTAAGGTCACATTCTGAGGCATTAGAAGTTAGGGCTTCAACATATGAATTTTGGGAAGACAATTCCACCAGTAATACTTCCACGGTGAATTTACAAAACAGATGAACCTAGAGAAAGGGAAGGAAAAAAAAGATAAAGACAGAGAGGGAGGCAAACATTAAGAGACTCTTAAATACAGAGAGGGGGGTGGCTGGGGGGGAGGGGGGGGGGGGGATGGGCTAAATGGGGGACGGGCATTAAAAAGGGCACTTGTGGGGATGAGCACTGGGAAATCACCCAGTGATATGTAAGTGATGACATGATATGTAAGTGATGAATCACTAAATTCTACTTCTGAAACCATTATTACACTGCGTGTTAACTGATAAGGTCTTGGGGGTGCCGGTGGGGTTCCAAGCTGGCAGCCCAGAAACAAATCTTAAAGACATCTTTGGTGCAAAAAGGTGGATTTAGTAAGGCATGGAGACAGGACCCCATGGGCAGAAAGAGTGGCACTGGGGTTGCGAACAGTGACTGGTTATACAGTGTGCGGTTGGGGGAGATAAAGTCAAGTGGAAGTTTCTTAAAGGGGTTCACATATGCTAAAGAAGACTCACAGATGACTGGAGGCCTAGCTCTGGTCAGGCTAAGGTGGTTTTTCCCTCCAGCAAAGCATTAGCATTAAGACAGTAGGAAGCTCCTGGAGATTAGGCTATTGATAAGATTGCCCTTTCCTTGTAATTTACGAAGATATTTGTAAACTGATGCAGACTATCAGTTTAACCATTTGTTTTCTGTCCTTTCCTTTGCTCTAGGGCAGCCTGGAGTGCCTGAGGAATGTCACACATATCCCCCTTGGGGGGGGGATATGTCAGCTTCCTTATGCTCCTTGTGAGAAGGGAGATGATTCATTCATTTTCAGAAATACCAAATAAAAGCTGTGCTGTCTAGTCAACAATAGGTTTACAGTCTATTGGAAATATGTATGAACTCCCCCCCGGGGGCCCCCCCCCCCCCCCCCCCCGCTCCCGCCCCAATGGAATCCCAAACCCTTAGACATCTCACATCCTGGTTCTTCCCCTCTCTATTTTGTGGCCTTATTTTGCAGGCTTCGCAAGGAGCATGCGCCAAAGAACTGAAGTCTCTCCGTCACCTCAAGGAACGTACATTTGTTCCAATCAGACTACTTTTTCCCTTACGTGGCCATAGGCGACTTCTGGGTAAGGCTGTAACCTCTGTGGTCCTCAGCCAATGAGGAACCAGGGGAGGGACTTACACGCTAGGAGATAAATGGTCTGCTGTAACTGCCCCAGTGTGCCTGTCCATCGGGCACCTGCTCTTGCAAGAACACTGATTAAAGCCTCGCTTCACTGTGCTCCGAGTCTCTGCATCTCTCCTCTGATTGGGTCGGCGGGTTTACTGCTCAGACTCCTTATCATTAACTAACTTGGATTTAAATAAAATGTTTAAAAAATAAAAAATTACTGGGGTGCCTGGGTGGCTCAGTCGGTTGGGCATCCGACTTCGGCTCAAGTCATGATCTCGCAGTCCGTGAGTTCGAGCCCTGCATCGGGCTCTGTGCTGACAGCTCGGAGCCTGGAGCCTGTTTCAGATTCTGTGTCTCCCTCCCTCTCTCTCTGACCCTCCCCCGTTCATGCTCTGTCTCTCTCTGTCTCAAAAATAAATAAACGTAAAAATAAATAAATAAAAAATAAAAATAAAAAATTACTTCCACAGTGATTTTGCCTACTCAGTGGTTTGAATGATCACTTCTGTGCCTGTGACCCATCAATCTTGGCCTCGACCTCTCTCCCAATCACCAGTGTACCGATTTCAAACAGAAAACAGTACTGTGAACCTATGATTTCTCAGTTACACACTGAACAAGCAAAGTCTTTCTCTACGCAAAGCTAATAGAAACTCATTACACAAAGAGCTGCAAGGGAAGGTGGTGAGGGTAGAGGTAGGCAGAATAATGCAGAGATCTCTAGGACCCTCCGGCAGGGGGCTCTATCCTAGTCTTGTGGCACATTTCTGACAGCTTTGGGGGTATCGCTGTTTAGACATTCAACCAGCACCGCAAACCCAACATGTTCAAAACCAGGCAGATCTCCTTTTTCGCATCAATGGCTGCAGCTGATTTCTCTATTTCTAGGAGTGCCCCTATTCATCTAGTCGCCCAGGCCTGCAAACTTGCTGTCATCTCTGTTGCTTCTCTGCCTTATTTCCAACAGTCAGCCCATCACAAGTCAAAGCCAATTTAGCTCTCCAATACGTCTGTCAGTCCTGCCTTCCCTGTTCTATTCCTCCTGTCACCAGGTTAGGTCAGCCTCACTTCATCTCTACTTAGACACTGTGGCGGCCGCCTGCCTTCCACGCTTCCAGGATATTCTATACAGTACTGTCCAATTAGCATTCTAAGCAGCTAATCTGGCTAGCAATGGAGTTTACCCCGACCTATCTTTCCAGCCTCATTCCCTGTCACACCCCTACTTTACATGGAATACGAGCAACGTTTTCTAATCTCTTTCCCTGCTTTTAGCATTTGAGACGTAAATTTACTGAGAACAGGCAATGTAATACCCATTTCTATTGCTACGTACGCCTTCCTTACTCTAGAGTGTCTTACCCTCAATAAATACAGCTCAGTGACTATGTTTTGAAGTGTGTGATGTTCTATGTTTCACAAAGGATATATCATTAATCCCCGAATTAACCCTTCAACATGAGTGCCGCCTTTGGCAGTGGTCTCCCAATTCCACTCGACGTCAAAACATACAATTTTTCATGGTTGTTGGGCCAGGAAAAAAGGAAAGAGCGATTCTAGAGCTTTAGAAGCATGCCCCTTGCCGGGGGAACGTACCAGGCCATGTAGAGGAAGGCTGTGTTCATGAAATGACTTTGGGCACCTGTTTCAGCCCCCTACATTTTTCTCTCCTCCCTGCTTGCTCCCTTACGCTTATCTGGCTTCTAGCTAACACCGCCCTTCCAGTGTGGTGCCCTGTGTGGCCAATCTTGTGGCTCCTGATTCTCCTGCTCTTGATTCCTTCCCAGCTATAAACTGCCTTCGTCCTCCAGACGCAGAACTTCCTGAGACTCAGTTCCAAGACACCATTTGGCTTGGCCCCCGGACCTTTTAAGTAGGAGTCGTAGTTCTATCCCAGCCCAGGGGAGTTCATATAACTGTGGAGCTGCTTACAAATTTTGTGCTCGGGTCTGACAGCAATAACTGAAAAACACCTCCCAACTTATTTTAGCATGAGTAGGACAGCTTGCAAAGGCCTGGGTGCGTCACCTTCCATCTATCATTCCCGAAAGCCTGGGTCCTACTGTGGTGGGATGTCAGGACCGGAGTTGATTAGTCTCTCAGCAAAATCTCCATGTTTACTGACCAGAGAGGAACTCTGCCTTGATTCCCCGTTGTCTGCAGTGTCCTGATCAAGTTCCTGGGGCATAAAGCTCCTCGTTGGTACTTTTTCTAGCCTGAAAAGAGAGAGCGTAATCGGCTGTTACCCATTCTCACCTGCTAAAAGTCCCGTCAGGCTTTCGTGCTCCTCAGACGGGTGATAGGAAGGTCTTATCTGAAGAGCTTCAGGATACTAATCCGGACAAATGGCAGATCTGGTATCAAACTGTTTGCTCTGCTTCTCTCTTCACAGTTCCAGAACAGAAAGCACAGGGCCATGAGGAAGATATTTTCTCTTTTATTCCACAAATATCTTTTCTTTACGTTTCTTTATTCGGGAGAGAGAGGGAAAGAGTGCGTGAGCGGGGGGAAGGAGAGAGGGACAAGGAGAGAGAGAATCCCAACCAGGCTCCGGACTGTCAGCACAGAGCCCCACATGGGCCTCCATCTCAGGAACCAGGAGATCATGACCCGAGCCATAATCAAGAGTCGGATGCTCAACTGACCGAGCCACACAGGTGTCTCCTAGTCCACAAATATCTAAGTACAAAGGTCGCCTCCCTCAAGTAGCTCACAGTACAGTAGAGAAGAGCCAGACAGAGCCTTTTTATTATGAGCATTCAAAGCAAGCATTTTCTCACATTTGGGAAGCCCCGGCTCCACTTTTTTCCATCAGCTTCCACCTTCTTTTTTTTCTTGCGAGAGAAAATGAAAGTTTTGCTTAGGGAATCTTGCATATAGACCCAGCGGGCAGAAGATAAGAGATTTTTATGGCAGTGGCTTATTACAGCCTTTTCTTTGCAGAGTTCTTTCAGCCATAGACGATATTCCATTCAAAGGAAAGTTTGCTTAATTCTCCCTCTCCTTTGTCTTGGGGAAACCATAGCATCAGGCACCGTGAACTTGAAAATGTCCCACCTCCACAAAGAGATCACTTCCACACACTGTGCTTTAGAGCAGCGGGAGGTGAGGTGACGCCACAGAAGAAGCACAAAGGGCCAGGCCTGGCATCCGGCCCAGATGGAGAAGCCGAGGTCACGAACGACGTCTTAGAGGTGATACTTGAGCCCCATCTGAACCATTAGGGTAAAGAGAGGGCAGTGAGTTGGGCTAAGAAGATCATGGTGGAGGAGGGCCTCACTTCAGGCAGAGCACAGTGGGAGCAATGACATGGGGGTGAGGAACTCAGCACCTAGAGACTGCGGACCATCAGGAGACGGGAGACAACTCTGGCAGGGTAGACTGCGGCGAGTCACTGATGAGCTATCTTTACTTCCTTGGCAAACAGGAACAACAAAATATCTGCAAATTAGCTACCTCTGCTGTTTGGGAAACTTCTTCAGGGACACTGGGAAAGATTTTTACCCTGTGTTGCTATAAAGAATTTCCCTTTCTCCGCCAACAGAATAGCATATGTCAAATACAAAATCATTTGAGAGTCTCTCTAAGCAGATTTATTTATATATATACATATATATATATATACACACACATATATATACGTATATATATATATTTTTTTACATTTATTTTTGAGAGACAGAGTACAAGTGGGGGAGGGGCAGAGAGAGAGGGAGACACAGAATCCAAAGCAGGCTCCAGGCTCGGAGCTGTCAGCACAGAGCCCGACGTGGGGCTCGAACCCATGAACTGTGAGATCATGGCCTGAGCCAAAGATGGACGCTTAACCGACTGAGCCACCCAGGCTGCTATCCCCTCTAAGCAGATACTTTTTAATAAAGTATTTTTATTTTTATATATATATTTTTTTATCTTAGAGAGAGAGCACAAGCACGACAGGGGCAGAAGAGAGGATCTCAAGCAGGCTCCACACCCAGCACGCAGCCCAACACAGGGCTCGATCTCATGACCGTGAGATCATCACCTGAGCCAAAATCAAGAGTCAGACGCTTAACCGACTGAGCCACCCGGGCGCCCCTCTTTAAGCAGCTATCTTAAAGGGTGGTGAAAGTCGATGGGTCTCCTTTGAGAATACAGAGGCCCCGGACAGCCATTAAAACCCTTTTGAGAATATGTAGTAACAGATGTCTGCCTGCCAAAGAAAACAGAAGGGCAGGCTCTCAGCCTGGACCAAACAGCAGGTGCCGTCCGGAGTGATCGGAAGGAAGGCCTCACAAGTAAGAGTAAAGAGCAGAGGGACAGGGAGGAGGCCAGAATTTCAAAATCAAGGTGCCAATCGGCAGGGCTATGCTCCCCCCAGAGGCTCCAGGGGTGAACACTTCCTTGCCAGCTCTGGCTCCGGTATTCCTTTACTTTATAGCCACATCATAAACTCTGCCTTAGCTTTCTCTGCCGTGTTTATGCCTTCTCCTCTTCCGTCTCTTATAAACACAGTTGTCATTGGATTGAAGGCCCACCCAGATCATCCAGAAGGATCTCAAGATCCGTAACTTAATTATATCTGTAAAGACTTCTGTCCAAATAAGATCACATTCACAGGGTTTCGGAGTTAGGGCACGGACGTGTACTCTGGGGGTCCTCCATTCAACCCACAGTGTTTACAAGACAAAGTGGTGACCTCTTTCTCTTCTGATTTGTATATACCCGTTCATTACCAAGAGTATAGAAAATACAAAAAAGGCACAAAAATAAAATCAACCTTTAATGCAAAAACCCAGAGATAACCACTGTTAACAATTGAGAAATTATATTCTAGACTTCTATGAATGTATACGCATATTTTACCAGGCTCCTACTGTACTGACAATTGTGTCATTTGCTTTTGTCCTAATCACTGATATATTGCGAAATCATCCCATGCCATTAAACATCTATTTTTTTTTTTTTAACATTTATTTATCTTAGAGAGAGACAGAGACAGAAACAGAGCGTGAGAGGGGTAGGGGCAGAGAGAGAGGGAGACACAGAATCCGAAGCAGGCTCCAGGCTCCGAGCTGCCAGCACAGAGCCCGACACGGGGCTCGAACTCACAAGCTGTGAGATCATGACCTGAGCTAAGTCGGATGCTCAACCGACTGAGCCACCCAGGCGCCCCCATTAAACGTCCTTTTACAACAGAAATTTTTATCACCTGCATAACATGCCATCACACAGCTATATCCTAGTTTAACCAGTTCAGTACTATTTGCCATTTGGGCTGTTCCTAATTTTTCAGTGTGAGACGTAACACTGAGATGAGAAGATGCATGCCAGGGTGTTTATAAGAAGACCTGGGTTGTGGGGTGCCTGGGTGGCTCAGTTGGTCAAGCATCCGACTTCGGCTCAGGTCATGATCTCACTGTTTGCGAGTTCAAGCCCTGCGTCGAGCTCTGTGCTGACAAGCTCGGAGCCTGGAGCTTGCTTTGAATTCTGTGTCTCCCCCTCTCTCTCTCTGCCCCTCCCCCGCTTGCATTCTCTTCTCTCTCTCTCAAAAATAAACAGACAATAAAAAGAAATTAAAAAAAAAAAAGACAACCTGGGTTGTATGATACAAAAGGATACTGATTATATTTACCCTACACTGAGTTTTAGGGTGAAATGTACATGGGGCTGCACTGAATCGGGTCAGAGTCAGGCCACGGATTTGGCGGGGAGCTGGGAAGCACTCTGCTCCTCTTTCTCAAAAAATGCTTCATTGTTCAGTTTTATCTCCTGCCACTCCCTACTTTATGCGTTTTATTTTCGAGGATGGTGGGGGTGGGTAACACAACTGTTGCCTGCATTTAAACCGTAATATTTTTTTTTATTTTTTTTTTAACGCTTTTATTTATTTTTGAGACAGAGAGAGACAGAGCATGAACAGGGGAGGGGCAGAAAGAGAGGGAGACACAGAATTGGAAGCAGGCTCCAGGCTCTGAGCCATCAGCCCAGTGCCCGATGCGGGGCTTGAACTCACGGACCGCGAGATCATGACCTGAGCTGAAGTCGGACGCTTAACCGACTGAGCCACCCAGGCGCCCCAAACCGTAATAATATTTTATTGATGCTTACCATCTTATCTAGCCAAGGAAACCTTCTTACCCAGGGAAGCAGAAATAGAGCTTTTTAAGCTCCATAACAAAGCCTGAAATGAATAGCACTAGAAAAGTCCACCATGATTTTTTTTCTTTCTAGGCTTGAGCCGAGAAATAGCTGTACCTAGACTAGAAAAATTGGAGGGTAGGAGAGGGGCCATGCGTAAAATGAGCAAATAGTTATTTGCAAAGCCATTCAGGCTCCTGAATGACCAGAAAAGATAACCCTCAGATTGATGTAAAAGGCACCCTTATGTTTGAATTACAACAAAATCAATGTAAACCCATCTCAGCGTCTCATATAATCAGGAATACAAAGAGCCTCCAGACTGTTCATTAAAGAAAATTAGTATTTGCTGAAGAAGTCCATTCTTGCATGCAGTCAGCTGGCTTTTTTCGAGTGATACAGGAACTAGGAAGTTCTGATCTACTCATATTTATAGAATTTTGGCCCATACCTCGAGTGCTCTTTCTGGTTTTGGCATTCTGCATTTTTTAAGGGAGAAACTGCTTAGAAAAAAACAAAAGTAAAAGGTCAATCTTTTTAATTTTTTTTTTTAACATTTATTTATTTTTGAGAGACAGAGAGACAGAGCATGAGCAGGGAAGGGGCAGAGAAGAGAGGGAGACACAGAATCCAAAGCAGGCTCCAAGCTGTCAGCACAGAGACTGACGCGAGGTTCGAACTCACAAACCGCAAGTTCATGACCTGAGCCAAAGTCGGACGCTTAACCGACTGAGCCACCGAGGTGCCCCAAAACTAATTTTTTTTTTTTGAAATCCAGTCCTAGCTAAGGGGGTTGCTGAGAACTTCAGAAAAACACATTTTAATGCAAACGATCGACTCATTCACAGTAGCTTCTATTATCTCGCAGCCTCCTACCGCTCTCTGCTTTCCACAGTGAGTCTGGATGCAACAGCACGAGCACTTAGCCCTTGGATTGGCCGAATATGCTGTTAGGTTTGTCCCATTCAGTTCCTTCCCCGTTCATCAAGCATCTACTACGCGCACTCCCACGGACCTCAAAATCTAACAGGAGAGGAAATGCACAAATCAAAGTATCCAGCGTGCTAAGCACAGTGAGAATGGCAGGAGCACAGAGGAAAACCCAACACCAGGACGACTTACCATCTCAGCGAACTGCCCAGTGTCCGGGTCCTTCCCAGCTTGGCTACAAGAGCGAACATTCGGTTTTTATTTATATTGTGCTCATTGGGTAACATCTATTTTTCATACGTTATCTCATGTAATCCTCACGACGACCATACAAGGTAGATACAAATGCCATTTAATGGGCACAGAGAAGATGAATTAAATTGCCCAAGAATTTGAGCCGGGCCTGGCCTAATTCCAGAGCTCCGGTTTATGCCACCTCGCCACGCTGACTCTCAAATTTCAAAAGTGAAGGCGGCTACTAGGGTTAAAAGGTACAGAATGGTGGACCACAGTAAGAAAAGGCCTCTAGATTTAATGATTAGGAAATCCTCCTTGTGCCCACCATGGTCGTGTGTTAGGGCCGCCACAACAAGCCACCACAACTGGGTCGCTTAAACAATGGAAACTCGTTTTCTCACTGGTCTGGAGGCTCCAAGTTCAAGATCAAGGTGTTGGCAGGGATGGTTCCTTTTGAGGACTGTGAGGGAGGCTCTGTTCCTTGCCCCTCTCCAAGCTTCTAGTAGCCTCCGGTGTTTCTTGGCCTGTAGATGGTCTCCCCTCTCTGTACACGTCTGTTGTGTCCAAATCTCCCCTGTTTATGTGGACACCAATCATACCGGATTAGGGCCCACCTTAAAGATGTCCTCTTAAGTTGATTACCTCCAAAAAGGCTATTTCTAAATAAGGTTGCTTCTGAAACAAAGGAGAAGGGGAGAGAAGATTCCAACAACTGATAGTTCTGTGCATTTCTGAAGACATCTTCATCACCTTCGCCCACCTCTTATTCCCAGACTCTCCAGAAGCCTGCCTCCTATTTCTTCAGCAATTTGCAGTTATGGCTTTATACCATCAATGACAGTGTTCTTCGCCGCTAATTCTCAGGTGCTATTTACCACCTGATGCAAAGTATCACAGGATGATTCCCATAGTTATTTCTAGAAAAATGCCTGAATGATTGAGTGAATAAGTCAAGTGGTGAATATAAAGAGAAGGAGACAAAATAATCCGGTCTTGCTTCTACTTAACTCTGAACTTCAGGAGCGCCCGGGTGGCTCAGGCAGTGAAGCGTCGGACTCTTGATTCCGGCTCAGGTCACGGTCCTCGCAGTTGGTGAGCTGGAGCCCCACGTGGGGCTGTGCGCTGACAGCGCAGAGCCTACTTGGGATTCGGTCTCTTCCTCTCTCTCTGCCCCTCCCCTGCGCGCTCCCTCCTTCTCAAAATAAATAAACACTTTAAAAAACCCCTGAAATTCATACGCTGCCCTGCATGGCTGAGGTTAAAACGAGGCAAAGGCCTGCGTGGACAGATAGGGAGAAAGCACTGAACAAGGATGTCAACGAGACGAACACCTCTGTGTCAAGACACATGGCAAAGAGGGGTCCTACATCTGCGGAGAAAACGAGCACACGGCCCCCTCACCCTCATTTCCAGCTAGGGTGAGCAGCAGTTAAGTGTGGGACCGGAACCCCTTATCACATCATGAAGAGGAACGTCACTATTTCAACCTAGTGGTCGAAATCCGCAGCTACTGGATAAGGTGCAAGTCCCTCAGATCAGCACGCGATGGGCCTCTGTGAAAACGGATGTTCTGGACGTGGTGGTGACGGACCGGCCCCCAGGGCTCCAGAGATCTGGGCAGCGCCGTGTGGAGCGGGCCCCGGCGCTGCTAACCTGGAACTCGGTCAAGCAGGACTCCTGCCACACCGCGCCGTATTCATTTTGGCGAATTGAGAAAGCCCGTTAGAAAAACACGAAATGCGTTCCCAGGATCTCTTTAGCAAGTTGGTGCAAGGCTACAGACTGGGACCCAAAACCCCTCTAGGTGCCCCGCTTCTCTCTCAACCTTGAACAACAGTGGCCTCAAGAATACACAAAAGGGGCGCCTGGGTGGCTCAGTCGGTTGGGCGTCTGACTTCGGCTCAGGTCATGATCTCACAGCTTGTGAGTTCGAGCCCCGCGTCGGGCTGTGTGCTGACAGCTCGCAGCCTGGAGCCTGCTTCAATTCTGTGTCTCCCTCTCTCTCTCTCTGCCTCTACCCTGCTTGTGCTCTCTGTCTCTCATAAATGAATAAATGTTTTTTTTTTTTTTTAAAAAAAGAATACAACACAATACAGAAGCCACTTCTCTCTCCCGTCAAAAGTTCTCTTGGATTCATACGTGTAGGCTCTATTTATGGCAAGAGTTTATTTTTAGCTTACCTGCCTAAGGGCATGAGTCATTCCACATAAAATGTGACATCTTATAATTGAGCACATACTCTATAGTCTTTATTCCCTTACTAACTCGATGGTTCTCTTTTGAAATGAAAAGCTCTCATAAACCAGCACCCTTTGTTTGCAGGTGTGTGCGTGCAGGTGTAATAACCAAGAGAATGTTCCGGTATTTGAATCAAAAAGAGCCTCAACTCCATAAGCCTATCCCAAAAAGAAAATCAAGGTTTCAGAAAACCTGACAGGCTCAAATCCTAAGCCCGGTCACTTCAAGCTATGAGTCACAGAAGTCGATTTTTGAAGTTTGGTATCAAATTATAAAAGTCATTACACAGTCCACCTGCTACACTACCTGTTTATAATTCAGAGGTTTTATTTTCAAAGGAGGCTGCGCGTGAAGAAACAAAGCCAAGCAACAATGCCCATGGACTAATTCAGTCAAACCATTCACAACTTTGCTTTCTCCCCCACCCCCTTTCCTCTTCTCCTTCTGGGAGCTGAGAGGCAATTAGTGCTGTCTCTATGCGCTCTGGTTAACCACAAAAGAACTCAATTCAGAAAGTCCAACTGGTGCTTGCTCACGCCAATTAAAGGGCTCTGTGCTTAAATCTGCTCCGGGCCATCTTTTAGAAATGAGTCTTTCTGACCAAAATTCTCAGATGGGGAAAGGCACTGAAAATTAATTAGTACTATTCCTAGGTACATCAAGGATGCTGCACCACCACTGTGCTTTGCGAAGGCTCACCTGGGACTTGAAGGTATTCTCAGAATTTGCACCTGCTCACTGATTTTCTAAATTGATTACAAATGACAGATATTGGCAGGCAACTTCAGGGGAGGTAAAATTCAAAGAGCAAAGGACCAAAAGTTGGGCTGAGGGTTCAATTCACCATACATACGGCCTTGACCTTCTGCTTCAGAAGACATGTGTCTATCAAGGATAGCTCTTCAAACAAACAGAGATATGGAATCAGCTTCCAAGCTGTCACTGGTGACATGACATTTGATGGTGGCAGACGGGAAAAACAGCTCTTGGGTCCTCTTTTGTGTCACCTGTTGTTGAATGTCAGAACCAACGATGTCAAACGTTCAAATAGTCTCTCTTGCTTCATGCTGACCTTTACATCCCTATCCTGCCTGTCCCCAAATTGAAAAAAGAAGAAGAAGAAGAAGAAGAAGAAGAAGAAGAAGAAGAAGAAGAAAAGAGAAAGACTGGCAAAGTACTAAAGAAACCCGTCATGAGGATGGAATGCAACAATGTCTTAATTAATTAAAACACACTGCATCTGCTAGAACAAAAAGTGGGTCCATTACACTAGTTGCTTTGACACATCTGTCACTGCCCAGTATCTTCGCCATCTTGTAACAAAATCATCAGGGGGTGGTCTCCCCCACCCCAAAACTTTACGTGAGGAGACCCCTCACACACAGTCCACTCTGAAGTCCCTCCACCAAGGGCCGAATAGAGCGAAGGACTCCCGGAGACAAATTTTGTTCTGCATTTACTCTGTCAGGCACACACTTGGGGTCGCTCAGATCATCTCGCTGCCATCTGTGTTTTGGTCACCTTTGCTAGCTCCTCCCCGTCTCCCTGACCTTTAAATGTTAGAGGGCTCCGGGGTCCAGTCTTTGGCCGTCGCCCCTTCTCTACACTTACTCTCTTGGTGGTCTCATCCGTCTCGTGTCTTTCAACTCCACCTCTATGCAGAAAACTCACAAACGTAAGCCTATTTTTTTTCTGAAGCCCAGATGTGTGTATCCAGCTGCCTCCTCAAGAGTTCCACCTGAGTGTCGAACAGGCACCTCAAATTTAACATGTCTGAAACCAAAACCCAGACTTTCCCCTACAACCTGCCCCTCCTCAGTCTTCCCCATCCAAGTTAACCATCACATCCTTCCTACTGTTCAGGCCAAATCCTTAGTCATTCTGACTCCTCTCCTTCTCTCACACCCATACTCCATCTGCCCCAGACTGCTGCAATAGCTTCCTGAGTGAGCTGTTTCGGCCCATGCTTCTTTCCATCTGTTTTCAACACAGCGGGTGGAGTGATCCGGGTAACACGTGTCAGATCATATCCCTTCTCTGTGCAGACGCTGGCACTGGCTCCCAACTTCTTCCAGAATCTGGGTTCAAATCCTGGCACTAGACTACAAGACCCTCCGTGATCTGGACCTCCATGTGATTTGTGATTTTGTCTGCCATCATGGTCCACCTCCTTTACTCAGCTCTAGTCATCTGACATTTCACATAACTGGCTACACAGAGGCTACTCTCCCTCTGCCTGGAATGTTCTTTCTCCCTGGTGTCTGCATGCATCACTCCCTCAAATCCTCTATGTCTTCACTCAAATGGCACCTTATCAGCGAGGCCTTCCCTTGCCACCCGGTCCCAAATGGTACCATCTCCCATACACCACAAGTACACTCCCTGTCTCTCTATGTTCCTTTATTTTATGCCATGGCACTTATCGCCAACATACCGTACTTTCTATTTACTGTTTGATTCCGTCTCCCCTGTCACTTGAATGTATATTTTATAAGGTCAGGGGTATATTCCTGCCTTACTTTTTGCTTTATCTCTAGGGCCTAGAACAGTACCTAACACATAGTGAGTGCTCAACAAATACTATATGAATAAATGAACTTAATCTCAAGGCAACAGTAAACTCAGAGTAAAAATAAGGCTATTAAAGTAGGTATACACTGAAGAAAAGGTGCACTCAGGGGCGCCCAGGTGGCTCAGCCGGTTGAGTGTCCGACTTCGGCTCAGGTCACGATCTCGAGGTCCGTGAGTTCGAGCCCCGCGTCAGGCTCTGGGCCGACAGCTCAGAGCCTGGAACCTCCTTCGGATTCTGTGTCTCCCTCTCTCTCTGCCCCTCCCCTACTCATGCTCTGTCTCTGTCAAAAATAAATAAACATTAAAAAAAATTTTTAAAGGTGCACTCAGCTAGTTATTTACACACACACACACACACACACACACACACACACACACACACACAGAGTGCCTACACCAGTCAGCAATGAAGGAATACAGACAAGAAGGGGTGTGACGTGGCTGAACAGAGGCGTTTCCAGTCCCTTGGGTCACCACTAGGGTGAAGGCCAATTTTGTAGGCCTAATGCTCTACAAAAATCTTGCAAAGCTTATGATGAAGCACTACTGACAATTCAATTAACCATACAAAAAAGCAGATTCATCCAACCCCTGGCTGAAAGCTCTTCATTTTGCTATATCAAACGGATACAATCAGTTATAAACAGTTACCAAGTCTGATTATTTTTTTCACCTGATAGCTCATCATCAAACAGAGAAACAGACTAGGCCCAACAGAAGGAAAATGATCAATGCTCCAGGAGGGAAGTGAGGTTTACTAAATGAATTAATAATCATGTTTGTCCTTTCTACTACAGTCCTGCCTTTCTCACCACTCGTTTCTGTCATTGGAGTGGGAAAGCTATTCTTGCAAGAATTTTTCTTTAACTCAAACACTTCATCTCAACCTGAATTTTTTTTTTTTTTTACCTTTCGATATTTTTCCTCCCGGATGTATTTTACCATGACAGGACCTCTCAGATGAAAGCAGAGTTTGTGGTAGGGTACCACATACAAATCTAATTAAATATTGGAGGGCAAAAGGTCTTCTGATCCAGCAAGAATTTAAAAATTCATTTATTCATTTCCTATCTAATATATTAAAAAGTGAAACGTGGGGGGGGGGGGCCGGGGGTTTAAATGGCTGAACAAATAATAACAAAGTCAGTCCAGATACACCCAGCTTCTTGGATGGCAGAGTGGGATAAAGGCAAGAACACTGGCCAGGACTCAGAGTCTTGGTTTCCATACCCGTAAGACAGACAGTTACTCTTTTCCCGGCCCACCTCAAAGGATTACCATGAGACCCAAATTAAAATGAATGGGAGTGGGGGCGCCTGGGTGGCGCAGTCGGTTGAGCGTCCGACTTCAGCCAGGTCACGATCTCGCGGTCCGTGAGTTCGAGCCCCGCGTCGGGCTCTGGGCTGTTGGCTCAGAGCCTGGAGCCTGTTTCCGATTCTGTGTCTCCCTCTCTCTCTGCCCCTCCCCCGTTCATGCTCTGTCTCTCTCTGTCCCAAAAATAAATAAACGTTGAAAAAAAAATGAATGGGAGTGAGCTCTGCCAATTAAAAGATGCCAGCCATGTATAAGCCAAACTACTGGGACAACTAGGAGGAAGTTACTTTAACTTATTCTCAAGATGGAAGACCACACAGAATTGTTAAAATGTAGAACCCTTTGGCTCCTCCCCAAAATAAAGTACTTTAGCAAGCAAAAGAGGGACACCTAGGTGGCTCAGTGGGTTAAGCAGTTAAGCGTCTGACATCAGCCTAGGGCATGATCTTGCCATTCCCGAGTTCGAGCCCTGCATCAGGCTCTGTGCTGACAGCTCAGAGCCTGGAGCCTGTTTCAGATGCTGTGTCTCCCCCTCTCTCCACCCCTTCCCAACTCACGCTCTGTCTCTCTCAAAAAGTAAACATAAAAAAAAAAAAGCAAAAGAATATTATTGTGTTGAGTCACTCAAAAATTCCTTTTACCTTTCACTGGCTGTGATGTATTCTCTTTGGAAGCAATAGGATGCTTCTCTTCTAAAAATGTCACAACTTTGAGGCTACTAATTTAAGCAGTTCAGACAAGACAATGAATGTCTCTTAGAGCATCCTTTTTGAAAAATGACCAAGTATAAATCCTTTCCCCTCAATTTGTGTCATAACAATCGATAACCAGAGTGGCTAGCTGACTTATAATTGGCTCTCTCCGACCAATATGGCTCTTGATTCCAGAATGCAGGGAGGCAGCAACTACTTTTACAAGAACCTGAGATACATGCTGAAAGCCAGCTACGCACACAGCACCATTTTCTTGTATGTCAAAAACCTTATTACGTAACTTACATAGAATGGGGTCCATTCTGCTCCTTTTCTCCATGTAGTCACATTATGCACCTCATTTTCCCCAGGCTATTTTGCTCATTTGCAGATTTTTACCCAGAGAGGATGCGAAGTGCTTATCATTGCATCCTCCAGTTTGAATTCATAAATAGACTAAGTATAACTTAACACGTTTCTGCAGCTGAAATACGAGAGGGGTTACTTCACACATCATCCACTAGCACAGCCCAAATCTCAACACCGTAAAATGAAAAAGGTCAAATCCTCACGCTCTCAGTTACTGAGTGCCAGCAAACCTGTAGAAGTTTCTTTTTTCATTTTTTTAATGTTTATTTATGTTTGAGAGAGAGAGAGAGAGAGAGACAGAGCACGAGCAGGAAAGGGTCAGAGAGAGATGGAGATACAGAATCCGAAGCAGGCTCCAGGCTCTGAGCTGTCAGCACAGGGTCCGACGTGGGGCTCGAACTCACGAATCGCGAGATCATGACCTGAGCTGAAATCAAACACTTAACCGACTGAGCCACCCAAATTGCCCCAAACCTATAGAAGTTAAGGTCAGTCAGCTGTACCTCAACATCCCCACTCTGTAGCCTTCCCTGATGCTTGTACTTGCTCTATTCAAATAGAATATTCTATTATTAATATCTATCTATAAATATTCTATTCCATTCTCTTTGCTCTCTGTTCAAAGGTAGGCAAAAATAACTGATAATAGGTGCAAATTTTAGGTCCCACCCTAGTATGATATATAGTGGACAGGAATCAAGGAGTTAGGAGAGAGAAGTAGCACTTAGTTTATCAAATATCTACTATCTGAGCAGCAGTTTATAGACATTATCTCACTCATTCATTAATTTATTCACCAATAACTTATAAATGGCAGACAACCCAAACTAAGCACACCAGACAGCATTCCTACCTCCAGGTACATTATAATCAAGTTTAAGAAACAGATATTTAGGGGTGCCTCGCTGGCTTAGTCAGTAGAGCATGTGACTCTTGATCTTGGGGTCATGAGTTCAAGCCCCACGTTGATATTGGAGCCTATTTTAAAAAAAGAAAAAAGGAAAAAAAGAAAGAAAGAAACAGATGTTGAAAAATAATCTCACAACTTCTGCTTCCAGGTAGAATACGATATATTACAGTAAATAAATACTCTTGCTGTGATAATTAAATGTGGATACATTACAAAACTCATATTTAAAAAAATTTTTTTTCAACGTTTATTTATTTTTGGGACAGAAAGAGACAGAGCATGAACGGGGGAGGGGCAGAGAGAGAGGGAGACACAGAATCGGAAACAGGCTCCAGGCTCTGAGCCATCAGCCCAGAGCCCGACGCGGGGCTCGAACTCACGGACCGCGAGATCGTGACCTGGCTGAAGTCGGACGCTTAACCGACTGCGCCACCCAGGCGCCCCACAAAACTCATATTTTAAATGCCTGAGAGGGACACCTGGGTGGCTTGGTCAGTTGGGCATCCGACTTCGGCTCAGGTCATGATCTCACGGTTCGTGAGTTCGAACCCTGTGTCAGGCTCTGTGCTGACAGCTCAGGGCCTGGAGCCTGCTTCGGATTCTGTGTTTCCCTCCCCTCAGCTCCTCCCCTGCTCACACTCTATCTCTCTCTCAAAATAAATAAAGATTAAAAAAATTAAATTAAAAAAAATGCCTGAGAGAGCTTCAGTAACAACTGACTAAATGACCCTAAAAGCACATCTAAAGTGTATACAACCATTTTAAGCCCTACACTAAATAAATAAGGGGAGTTCTTGAGACAGAGGAAAAGCATCCCAGAAAGAAATGGGGAAATGCAAGAAGGAATAAAGAACACAAGAATGGACTAATATGGGGGTGCCCGGGTGGCTCAGTTGGTTAAGCATCTGACTCCTGATTTTGGCTCAGGTCATGATCTCACAGTTCATGGGATCAAGTCCTACATCAGGCTCTGCACTGATAGCACAGAGCCTTCTTGGGATTCTCTCTCCCCCTCTCTATCTGCCCCCCCCCCACCACCCTGCTCACATTCTATCTCTCTCTCTCTTAAACAAACTTTAAAAAAAAAAGAATGGACTAATATGTGGGCAAATATAAATAAGCATTGACTTCACAAAGTAATAATGCTGCCTTGTAGAATTCACATTGAATATCTTGTTATTGACAAGAATATTAATAACAAGAGGCATCTGGGTAGCTCAGGTGGTTGAATGTCTGATTCTTGATTTTGGCTCAGTCATGATCCCAGGGTCATGGGATCAAGCCCCACTTGAGGCTCTGCACTAAGTGTGGAAACTGCTAAAGATTCTCTCTCTCCCTCTACCCCTCTTCCCCACTTGCACTCTCTGACATTAAAAAAATTAAAAATTGGGGCACCTGGGTGGCGCAGTCAGTTAAGTGTCCGACTTCAGCCAGGTCACGATCTTGCGGTCCGTGAGTTCGAGCCCCGCGTCAGGCTCTGGGCTGATGGCTCAGAGCCTGGAGCCTGTTTCCGATTCTCTGTCTCCCTCTCTCTCTGACCCTCCCCCGTTCATGCTCTGTCTCTCCCTGTCCCAAAAATAAATAAACGTTGAAAAAAAAAATTAAAAAAAAAATTAAAAATCAAAAATTAAAAAAAGAATATTACTAACAAAATAATAACAGTAACAGAGCAGTAAATAGAATTTACAGGCTCCAAAGCCCTAAGGTTATGGGGATTATGCAAAATAATTTGTATTCCAATGAAATAATTCATAAATGCATGTTATAATCTTTAGAATAACCACTACAAGAATAGCCAAAAAATGTACAACAAATTTTAAGAAAAAAACAGCACAATACATTTTTATATTAATCCAAAAGAAAGAAAGGATGACAAAAGTAACAAAATGGATGGGTCAAGAAGGAAATGAATGTTAACATGATATATACAAACTCAGTCATGTCAGTAATTACAATACATGTAAAGGGGTTAACTGTTCCAAGTAAAAGACTAAGGCTAGAAAACCAGACAAGATAAACAAACCAAAACCAAAACCAAAACACAACTATATACACTGCTACTAAAATTGAAGACATCACAATAAAATAAGGCTACAAACTGGTATGTCTTATGAATATAGATGCCAATATTCTCAATGAAATACTAGCAGAGTAAGTTCAGTGACATAAAAAGGACTATAAACCATGACCATAAGGGATTTATCTATGGAATTCTAGGTGATTTAACCTATGAAAATTACACAATGTGATGTATGGACGTGTTGAATCACTGTATTGTACACCTGAAACTAATAGAATACCATATGTTAACTGGAATTAAAACAAATACTTAATAAAAAACATGAAAATCAATGTAATAAACCATATTGTTGATTAATATAATAAAGGACAAAAGTTACATGATCATCTCAATAGATGCAAAAAAAAAGTATCTGACACCCTTTCCTGATGAAAACACTCAACACATTAGAAACAGAAAAGAACTTTCTCAACCTAAAAAAGGACATCTATGAAAAACCTATAGCTAACATCATACATTTCCCCTCCTGACATCAGGAACAAGACAAAGATGTAATTAGGCAAGAAAATGAAATAAAATGTGCCAAGTTAGAAAAGAAGAAATAAAACTATCTCTATTTGCAGATGATGACACTATCTTAAATTCCTAAAGAACCCTGCCACCCCCCCACAAAGACTATTAGAATAAGTGAGTTCAGCAGAGTTGCAGGTTCAAGATTAATATACAAAAATCAATGACACAAAAAAAGACACTCAGATCAATGGAACAGAATAGAGAACCCAGAAATGGACCCACAAACGTATGGCCAACTCATCTTTGACAAAGCAGGAAAGAATATCCAATGGAATAAACACAGTCTCTTCAGCAAGTGGTGCTGGGAAAACTGGACAGCGACACGCAGAAGAAGGGACATGGACCACTTTCTTACACCAGACACAAATATAAACTCAAAATGGATGAAAGACCTAAACTTAAGACAGAAAGCCATCAGAATCCTCGAGGAGAAAGCAGGCAAAAACCTCTTTGACCTTGGCCGCAGCAACTTCTTACTCAACACATCTCTGGAGACAAGGGAAAGAAAAGCAAAAATGAACTATTGGGACCTCATCAAAATAAAAAGCTTCTGCACAGCGAAGGAAACAATCAGCAAAACTAAAAGGCAACTGACAGAATGGGAGAAGATATCTGCAAACGACATGTCAGATAAAAGGGTGTCCAAAACCTATAAAGAATTTATCAAACTCAACACCCAAAAAACAAATAATCCAGTGAAGACATGGGCAAAAGACATGAATAGACACTTCTCCAAAGAAGACATCCAGATGGCCAACTGACACATGAAAAAATGCTCAACAGTCTCATCATCAAGGAAATACAAATCAAAACCACAATGAGATACCACCTCACACCTGTCAGAATGGCTAATATTAACAACTCAGGCAACAACAGATGTTGGCGAGGATGCGGAGAAAGAGGATCTCTTTTGCATTGTTGGTGGGAATGCAAGCTGGTGCGGCCACTCTGGAAAACAGGATGGAGGTTCCTCAAAAAACTAAAAATAGAATTACCCTACGACCCAGCAATTGCCCTACTAGGCATTTATCCACGGGATACAGGTGTGCTGTTTCGAAGGGACACATGCACCCCCATGTTTAGAGCAGCACTATCAACAATAGCCAAAGTATGGAAAGAGCCCAAATGTCCATCAATGGATGAATGGATAAAGAAGATGTGGTATATATACACAATGGAGTATTACTCGGCAATCAAAAAGAATGAAATGTTGCCATTTGCAACTATGTGGATGGAACTGGAGGGTATTATGCTAAGCGAATTAAGAGAAAGACAAATATCATATGACTTCACTCATATGAGGACTTTATTTATTTATTTTTTTAACGTTTATTTATTGTTGAGACAGAGAGAGACAGAGCATGAACAGGGGAGGGGCAGAGAGAGAGGGAGACACAAAATCCAAAGCAGGCTCCAGGCTCTGAGCCATCAGCCCAGAGCCCGACGCGGGGCTCGAACTCACGGACCGTGAGATCGTGACCTGAGCTGAAGTCGGACGCTTAACCGACTGAGCCACCCAGGCGCCCCCATATGAGGACTTTAAGAGGCAAAACAGATGAACATAAGGGAAGGGAAACAAAAATAATATAAAAACAGGGAGGGGACAAAACATAAGAGACTCATAAATATGGAGAACAAACAGAGGGTTATTGGGTTACTGGAGGGGTTGTGGGAGGGGAGATGGGCTAAATGGGGAAGGGACATTAAGGAATCTACTCCTGAAATCATTGTTGCACTAGATGCTAACTAACTTGGATGTAAATTTAAAAAATAACATTAAAATTAAAAAAATCAATTGTGCTTCTATATACACTACCAATGCACATTCTGAAATTAAGAGAACAATTCCACTTATAATAGTATCAAAAAGAATAAAATGTTGAGGAATAAATTTTTCTTTTTTTTTTTAAAGTTTTTTTTTTTTCAACGTTTATTTATTTTTGGGACAGAGGGAGACAGAGCATGAACGGGAGAGGGGCAGAGAGAGAGGGAGACCCAGAATCGGAAACAGGCCCCAGGCTCCGAGCCATCAGCCCAGAGCCTGACGCGGGGCTCGAACTCACGGACCGCGAGATCGTGACCTGGCTGAAGTCGGACGCTTAACCGACTGCGCCACCCAGGCGCCCCTGGGAATAAATTTTTCAAAAGGAGTGCAAGACTTGCACACTGAAAACTGCAGAGCATTGTTGAGAGAAATTAAAGAAGACCTGAATAAATGCAAAGACATCCCAAGTTCATAGAGAGGAACAATTAATATTGTCGCGATGGCAATACTTTCCAAATGTATCGACAAATTCAACAAAATTCCTATCAAAATCGCAGCTGGCTTTTGTATAGAAATTGACAATCCAATCAATGAGAATGCAAGGGATCTAGAATAACCACAAGAATCATAAAAAAGAACAAAGTTGGAGGACTCATTCTTCTTCATTTCAAATTTTACTACAAAGCTATGGCAATTAAGACATTGTGATACTGACATAAAAATAGACATAAATCAGTGGAACAGAACTGGGAGCCCAACAGTTTGACAGTTCTTCATATGAAATTTAAAGTTACCATACAACCCATCCATCCCACTCCTAAGTGTATGCCCAAAAAACTGAAAACATATGTCCACACAAAACCTTTATGTGAATGTTCATAGCAGCATCATTTATGATAGCCAAAAAGTGGAAACAACTGAAATGTCGATCAACTAACAAGCAGATAAAAAATTTGGTATATACGTACAATGGGTTATTTTTCAACCATAAAAAGGAGTGAAAAATTAATAAATGGTACAATATGTGGGATGCCTGGGTGGCTCAGTCAGTTAAGTGTCCGACTTCGGCTCCGGTCATGATCTCACAGTTCACGGGTTGGAGCCCTGCATCGGGCTCTGTGCTGACAGCTCAGAGCCCGGAGCCTGCTTCGGATTCTGTGTCTCCCTCTCTTTATGCCTCCCCTGCTCAGGCTCTGTCTCTCTCTCTCTCTCAAAAACAAACATTAAAAAGCATATAAATAAATGGTACAATATGAACGAACCTTATAAACCTCATGCTAACTGAAAGAAGCCAAACACAAAAGACCACATTTTGTATGATTCCATTTATTGAAATATTCTCATTAGGCAAATCCCTAGGGACAGAAAGAGGATTAATATTTTCTCGGGTCTTGGGGTGAAGAGAGAATTACAAGAGAGTAATGGCTGCAGAGTTTCTTTTTGGGGTGATGAAAATGCTCTAAAATTAGTGGTGATGGTTTGACAACTCTGGATGTGCTAAAAACCACTGAACTGTACAGTTATAATCATGAACATTATAGTATGTAAATTATATCTCAGTAAAGCTGTTATAGTTTTTTTTTTTTAAGTAACTATAACATGCTTACAAAAACCACTTTCTAAAAAATACGAGGACACAGAAAGGTCTAAAGTAAAAGGATCAAAAAAATACGTCATTCAAACAGTAACCAAAAGACGGTTGGCATAACTACACTAATATCAGGCAAAGTAAATATTAAGGCAATACGCATTAACTGGAGACAGAGCTACATTTTGTAGTGATAAACAAGTCAATAGCTCTTAAATATCTTTATGATGATAAAGAGGCCAAAATCATCAATAAGAAGATATTACGATCCTAAAACTGTATACGCATAATAACATGGCTTCTAAGTATATGACACAAAGTGAAAAAGCTGAGAAAACGAGAAATACGCTACCCCACGATCCTAAAAGAATACTAACCCATCTATCTTCATGGCTGAGGACAGACAAAAAAAAAAAGCAGTACACATAAAAAAGTTCTAAAGAGCACAATTAACAAACTTGATGTAATACTCATTTATGGAGCTCTGCATCCAAAAAAGCCAGAATTCACATTATTTCAAGGGCGCATGGAACAGTTATTAAAATCTACTATATGCTGAGCCTTGAAGAAAGCCTCAACCTATTTTAAAATAATGAAACCATCCAGAATAGGTTTTCTCACCAGAACAGAATTAGAATAGAAATAACAGAAAGAGAAATTAAAAACCTTTAACTGAATGGAAATTATACAATACAAGTAAAAGAGTCATGATCCGTGGGTGACTGTGGTTGAAACATTAGATCAAGTCTTTCCGCTTTTGCTCTGCTCCTCTGAGTGTATTCTGTACCTGTGTGGCTCAGGGGTCTGCCTGAGACTTTGATGGTATTTATATACAGGATTAGGAGGTCCCTCTCCCCCAACTCCCTCCCCTCTGGGAATTATCCCTGACTCTGTAGTCCCGGTGGCCTGGCTCTCTTTCCCTGGTCCTCCTAACCAGAAAGCACCATTTCTGAGTTGAAGCTGCGTTCGCTGCCCGCCCTCACCGATGCCTGCCCTTGAGGCAAAGTCACAAAAAGCACAAAACTCACACCCGTCCCCAACGCTTCTCCGAGTTTCAGCTCTCCTCCAGTTTGTGTGCCTTCCTTTTTTCATCAGCATCCTCAGGTGGTTATTTGCGTATTTTGTCAAATGGAGCTACCAGGGGGAGACTGGTCTGTTGAGGGATTATACCACCATATCAGAAGCTACAGGTCCTGGGGCTCCTTGGGTGGCTCAATCGGCTAACTCTCTGACTTCAGCTCAGGTCATGATCTCCCGGTTTGTGAGCTGGAGCCCCGTGTTGGGTTCTCTGCTGTCAGCACAGAGCCCACTTCAGATCCTCTGTCCCTGTCTCTCTCTGCCCCTCTCCTGCCCATGATCAGGTGCCTTCTCTCTCAAAAATAATAAATAAATATTAAAAAAAAAAAAAAAAAAAAAAGAGGGGCACCTGGGTGGTTCAGTCAGTTAAGCAGCTGGCCTTCGATCTCAGCTCAGGTCATGATCTCACGGTTTGTGAGTTCAAGCTGCACGTCGGGCCCTGCACTGACAGTGCAAAGCCTGCTTGGGATTCTCCTTCTCCCTCTGTCTCTGACCCTCTCCTGCTCACTCTCCCTATCTAAAAAAATAAAAAAACTAAAAAAAAAAAAAAAAGCCATTTAAAAAAGAAGCTACAGGTCCTATAGTGATTTTAACTTGCATTTATCTGATGACAGTAAATATGGGATGACTATAGATTTAGTCATCAGAAAATATGAAGAAGAGAAGATAGTGGAATAGCATATTGAAAATGAAGAAAGAAAAAAAAAAAAAGCCACCCAGAATTCTATGTCCAGTGAAAACATCCACCGGGAATAAAGGGGAAAGACGTACATTTTCTGCAAAAGGAAAACTAAGAAAATACATTGCGGGGTTTTTTAGACTGCAGGGGAACAGTACTAGAGAGAGGCTTGAACGAATCCTCAACAACAAATGAAAAGCATTAGAAATGATGTGCTTCTCAAGCTCTTTAAGGTGCATATATGCCTATTTGAAGAAAAAGAGTCACATTTTCTTGTTTGATTTTCAACGTAGGTGGAGTTAACACGTAGGACAATTATAAAGGACGAGAGTGGGAACATGTATTTTCTACATTTTCCATGAAATGGCACAAAATTAATTCTAAATAGACTAGTGAAGTTTTGAAATGTATATTTTAATTGCTGGTGCAGCCAATGAAACCAATACAAACTATTACAGCTAAAAAGCCAACAGACTGGGGCACCTGGGTGGCTCAGTCGGCTAAGCGCGCAACTCCTGAATTTAGCTCAGGTCATGACCTCGCAGTTCGCGGGTTCAAGCCCTGCATCTGGCTCTCCACTGTGCGGCGTCTGCTTGGGATTCTCTCTCTCCTTTCTCTCTGCCACTCCCCTGCTCGTGCATGTACGCATGTGTGTGCTTTCTCTCAAAATAAATAAACTTTATTTTTCAAAGCCAATAGATTAAAGAGAATACAAAAATATATTCAAATAATCAAAACGAGGGAGAAAACAGGACAGGAACAACAACAATAGCAAAACAGAAGAGACAAGCAGAAAACAATAAGATGGTAAACTTAAATCCAACCATATCAAGAATTACATTAAACAGTAATAGTATAAGTACTTGAATTAAAAGGAACAGATTATTGGGGCACCTGGTGCCTCAGTCACTTAAGTATCTGACTTCAGCTCAGGTCATGATTTCACGGTTGGTGAGTTCAAGCCCCGTGCTGGGCTCTGTGGCGACAGCTCAGAGCCTGGAGCCTGCTTCAGATTCTGTGTCTCCCGCTCTCTCTGCCCCTCCCCTGCTTGTTCTCTTTCTCTCTCTCTCTTCCTCCCTCTCTCTCTCTCTCTTCCTCCCTCTCTCTCAAAAATAAACATTAAAAAAATTTTTTTAAGGAACAGATCGTTAGAATGGATAAAAAAGCAAAATTGAACCATATGCTGCCAACAGGAGACAAACTATGAACACACTGAAAGGTCAAAAGTAAGTGACAAGGAAAAGACATGCCCTGTCAACAGCATAAGATGACTAGAGGGACAGAGGTATGGTGACCAGATATACCTGTTTCCTTGTGACAGCCCTAACGTAGGCTTGTTAACCCCAGCTTAATACTTAATGTCACCTCCTTCCACTCTCAGCAGAATCCTGCTTGGGCGAATAAATTATATAGTCACCACAGGCAAAAGAATGACACAAATTCTGATTCAAAAGGTCCAGTGAATTCCAAGCAGGATAAAGGAAAAGAAATCCATGCCTAGATATGTCATAATGAAACCGAGCAGAGACAGAGTTGAGTGGGGGGAACAGAAGAGGTTATGTGTGTATGAAAGAGAGACTCAATCAACCTTAAAAGTAGCCCAGAGTGGGGGCGCCTGGGTGGCTCAGTTGGTTGGGCGACCGACTTCGGCTCAGGTCATGATCTCGCAGTTTGTGAGTTCGAGCCCTACGTCGGGCTCTGTGCTGACAGCTCGGAGCCCGGAGCCTACTTCCGATTCTGTGTCTCCCCCTCTCTCTACCCCTCCCCTGCTCATGCACCGTGTCTCTCTGTCTCTCAATAATAAATAAACGTTAAAAAAAAAAAAAAAAGAAGTAGCCCAGAGGGGTGCCTGGTTGGCTCAGTTGGTAGAGCACGCAACTCTTGATCTCAGGGTCATGAGTTCAAGTCACATGTTGGGCATAGAGCCTACTTAAAAAACGAAAAAGTAGCCAAGAAATAAAGATTAACTTCAAAGGAATAACCAATAAACAGCTGACCTCTCAATACCAACGACAGAAGCCAGAAGACAGTCTACTATTTCAATGTGCCTAGAATAGTCTACTATTTCAACCGTTAGCCTAGAATTCTATACTCCACAAACATACTTTTCAAGAATTCATGCAAAATAGAGACAATTATAGGCAATGTAATAATGGTAATAATCATAATATGCATCATTAGCCTATATTTTTTCTAATAAAGTGTAAAAGATTTATTTAAAGCCAAAAGAAAATATACCAGATGGAATATCTGAGTTGTGGGAAAAAAAAAAATGAAGCATAAGGAAAGTACTAAAAATGTGGTCAGGGCTGCCTGAGTGGCTCCGTCGGCTGAGCATCAGACTCTTGATCTCGGCTCAGGTCATGATCTCACAGTTCACGAGTTCAAGCCCCACATCAAGCTTGGGATTCTGTCTTGCCTTCTCTCTGCCACTTCCTGGCACACACTCTCTCTCTCTCAAAATAGATAAATACGCTTTGTTTAAAAATGTGGGCAAATATAAATGAATATTGACTATAAAAGCAACAATAATAGCATCTGTTGGAATTAAAAAGAGAAGTGAAACTAGACTTTAAATTCCAGGCAATAAAACATTTAAGCTTAAGGTGCAGAGGGGAAAACAAAATACAAATATGTTCCAAAATTCTTCTAATATCTAGGAGTAGGATAAAGGCTTTGACTCACTTTAGACTTTGATATGTTATTTATTTATGTCAAAGTTTATAGGGTAACACCTAAATGAATAGAAAGAGTGCACAACTTTCTGACTGCTAAAGGAAAAATAACAGAAAAGTTAAAAATGCTTAACTGAAAGACAAAGAAGAAAAGGACCCAAGAACTCTAGACAATAAAATGAAAAATTTAATCCCAAATATAATCCCAAATACATTAACTCTAAGTGGGCTAAATGTTCCAGTCGACAGGACAAAGACTGTCCGATTGGCTTTTTAAAAAAACCAACAGCATGGGGGTAGTGTTATCGTGATGAAACTGAGATTCAAAGAGATGGCTTAAATTGCCCAAGTTCCCCTAGTCCTTAAATGGCTAAGCGGAGATTTGAACCCGGGTTTTCTAACTCTAAAGCCCATGCTCTTTCCGCGACCACATGCTGCCTCCTCAAACTGGGACTGCAATCAAATCCATCATCTTGGATCTTCTAAGCACTGAGTCGCAAACCTACACCTGAAGCTACGAAACTCTACTGCTTACGAGCACCAGTTGGTGGTCAGGCTTTTCAGTCACTAGATGTGCTGATACCCTGGCACGTTTCTTCGCATGCGAGGAACAGTTTATGAAGTTCTAGTGGAAGGTTCACTTCCACAGGACACAGTGGAGTTCCCATCTTTCGTTAATCTCGCCAGTATCGTGAGATATATGTAGCCATTATCAGCACCATTTTTATGGATGAGGAAGCTAAGATCCAGTAGTAGTGCACCTCTGTCTGCTGCCCCAACAGTCTGCCTTGAATTCACAGACGCACCCAAAGTTATGAGACCTCTCAGTAGATGATATGTAAGAGAAGCTGTTTCCACTCACACAAAAGGTCCTTAAAGACGGTTGCTAAGCATAATTAGAAAAATCACTCTTGGGGCGCCTGGGTGGCTCAGTCGGTGAAGCGGCCGACTTCGGCTCAGGTCATGATCTCACAGTTCGTGAGTTCGAGCCCCGCGTGGGGCTCCGTGCTGATGGCTTGGAGCCTGGAGCCTGCTTCAGATTCTGTGTCTCCTTCTCTCTGCCACTCCCCTGCTCATGCGCTCTCTCTCTCTCTCTCTCTCTCTCTCAAAAATAAACATTAAAACAAATTTTTTTAAATCGCTCTTTTCCTGTCCTTTCCATGATACTAAAATGCCTCCATCACATCACGGAGATGGTCAAGTATCCTTCGATGCACAGTGATGTAAAAGCAGTGCAAGTTCAGACAGGGGCCATACAAGACCTCTCCGGTGAGCCAGTGGGGAAGAAAGCTGTAAACAGGCAAAGGTCCGGTCTCTGAACAAAGTAGTCAACGGTCCACTATACATAACCCAAAGGTTCACGGGGAACTAGGACTCTCCAGAGGGGCCAGTGTCCATAGGCCCAGGCAGCTGGCAGCACTGATCAGTATTTCAGAATTGGAAAGTGAGCAGCTAAGCTTACACTTGATCTTAGCCAAAAGGCTGAGAAGCGATGTGCTGCTGCGATTAGAAGGGCCACCAGCTTCAGGTTCCAGGGAGAGAATGGGTACCGGAGAATATAGCTCAGTAGGTGGTTATGGGAGAGTGGAGAACCGGTGGGCTAGGTGGGGGAAAATGAGGCACCAGCCCAGCTACACGGCCTGGTTGGGGGAGGAGGTGTTCACCTCAGGCATAATGGATGTAAACGTGTTAACAGAAGTAGGTCCAGACCTCATCTAACCTGAGGATGGGACTTTTAACATCCCTTCTCCCTCAGGGCTGGTTGGGGCTGAGTCCATAGGCTCCAGTATGGAGAAGGCAGAGACTGACAACCAGAGTTGTCTCTGGGCAGCGAGAATACTCAGTAGTTTATTGAATTGAGGGAAACAATACGGTTTCCCTGCAGAATGTGATATATGAAAATGGAAGAATTCTCTGCCCCACCGTTATACCCTGCAACACACAGTCATCTCTAAAAATCGGCACAATGATCCCTAACACATCCCCCCCATGACTTCTCGTGTCTGTTTCTCTTGCAGAAATGCAAGAGAGCGTTTCAGGGGAAACCGACGGAGGAAAATTCTGGAGGCTTTCTCTCCCTGAGCTAGGCAAAGCGCAGAGCGAAGTGAAAAGGAGAAGATGAAATTGTACCGGCAACGCCCCTAGAGATCATCATCTTTGGCGTGAGATTCTCTGGCCCAGCTCTGCGCAGGCTGGCTCTTTGGGCCCTCATCTTCTGAGCATGCTGGCTTGTCTTGCTGACCAAGAGCTCATCTGACAGCAGTAATTATTTCCCAGATACACTGCAGCATGAGGGTTATTTATTTTGTGGATGGCTTAAACAAACCTGGGAGAAGTCTCACACCTAGTAACTCAGTTGCTCCAACACTATGTTCAGTCATTGTTTTTTTCAACCTCTACAATACAGAGCAGTCTGTTAATTACTTTTAGTATTCTTTGCATATTTAATCATCATTCTCATTCCATAGGCTTTCGTGAAGAAAAGGATAGTCACCAACTGTTTTTACTCAAAAGTTCTTCTTTATGAGTCGATTGTAACGGTTTCCCTTTCACAGGCCACACTATTCAAAACTCGGAGTTATCTCGACCGTGAAAGTGTAATGGGGGCGTTTCTCAGGACCACCCTTTGATGGATCCCTTTGAACCCGAGGCATGCTCTGAGAGCTGGGTCTGCATTAAATTCTGAACCATCCTCCGAGCCCATTTTGAAGCCACAGAGATCAGAACTCGTGAATGACGAAGGCTTAATCAGAGCATTTAAGGCTCCCAGATTTCTTTCAACTGATGATGTCACATTTCAGAAAAACTGAACAAATCAGTCAGTCGCAACAAAAGTTATTATGGTCCTTGGAAATTTGTGATCACAACCCAACCCTCTTTAGTGGGATCTGTGAATGGATTCACATAAACTATGGCCTAATACACGGAGGGTACTATTTGTTACAGTACAACTGCGGGTGAGGTACAGAAATAACCGCAGTGATTTGGACTTATAATTACAGAGAGGCACGCAGGTGCAGCACAAAAAGCTTAGGCTTGGGAATTAGACAAACCTGGAGCCAAGTTCTGATTCTACCATTTTCTAGATGTGACTTTCAGCAAGTTGCCTCATCACTCTCAGGCTCAGTCTGCCTTATGTAAAGTATGGAGAGCCGAACTACCAGCATTACAATGTCGTTGGGATGAAAAGAGAATAAGAACGTGAGAAAAAGCTCTGGTATATGGCTCACGTTCAGGGAGTATCACTGACATGGTAAATACATCTTAATGATTCAGACTCCGTAGCGAGTTGTTCACACATCCCGTATTCTAGCAAATCTCAACCACTTGGAAAGCAGAACAGTGCTGCTGCTGGTGGTGGTGGTTATGGCAGTTTCCCTTTATTGAGCTATTTATGTATATTACTCTGCTGAGTACCTTACACTGATTGTCTTATTTAACCCTGACAACTCTAAGAGGTAGGTGCCAACATAGTAGCTAGCCACAGGGTTCTGAAATGAGGAAGTTCTGGATTTGAATTGTGGCTCCCCCAATTCACATCTCTGTGACCTTGGACAAGCTACAGAACCTGTATGACTACAGAGTGTCAATTTCCCCCATCCGTAACAAACATCATTCCTATTGCCTGGAACTGTCCCTAGGATTTAAGGGGTTAGTGTATAAAAGATCCTGGCACCTAATAGGTGTTCAGTGATAGGCTTCCTTCTTGCTTTATATTTTAATAAGGAATGGGCAAAAGAATTTTTATATTACCTTATCACTCCTTAAATTTAAAAACTAAACCAAACAAATCGTATACACTAACCCCTTAAATCCTAGTGACAGTTCCATGCAATAGGAATGATGTCAGGCATCTTGAAAGAAGTCAGGGAATGGAAAGAAACTGGAAAGATTTTTTTTTTTAGGTTTGCTTTTTCCAATGTTAGTCCTGAAAAAAGTGCTATTTTTATTTGAATGTGGTATTATTTCTCAGTTTTATTCACTTGACAATGATAACTGCTTCAACAGTTCTTCTCTAGGGTCAGGATTACTGGAAGAAAGCATATGGTGACATTTGAACAAACCATTTTTTGAGGCTCCATTTTGGCCACAGAGAGACCATGCAGATGGCAGGCAAGCAGAGTCAGAAATTAATTTAATGGCTAACTCCATCTTAATGGTAACGTGCCACAACTGTCGACTCCTAGAAAGTTTTTAATTGGCCTTTTCCCAGGAAGAAACAGGGCACAGCCCTTTATAGTGCTTTAACAAGCTGGCCCTGCCACAATCTGACACATTCCCAGTGTGCACAAACTCATTTCCTCAACTGCCCCCCTGCACTCAATCCATACTTTTTTCCTCACTCTCACTTCTTTTCCACTAGCCCCTCACCACCCCAACTTTTTTTTTAAGGTTATTTATTTTGAGAGAGAGAAAGGGAGAGCACAAGAGGGGGAGGGGCAGCAAGAGAGAGAGCAAGACAGATTCCCAGGCAGGCTCCCCGCGATCAGCGCACAGCCCGATACAGAGCTTGATCTCACAAATAGTGAGATCACGACCTGACCCGAAATCAAGGGTCGGATGCTTAACTGACTGAACCAGGGGCCCCTGGCCATTCCAACTTTAAATCACCCTCTCGGATGGACAGATAATCTCATCCGTACAAACTTGGCTTCCCTTCTGACCGAATGTTTCTACTCTCTCTCCCTCTCGCATAGGCCGATAACTTGCACGATAGTACCCTTTTCGATCAATCTGGCCCCATAGAAAATCCTGCCCATACACTGCCTCTGTGTACAGCTTCCCAAACCTGTTTGACCGTGGCTTGTGTACAGGCCTGGACTGACAGGGATGACTGAGAGAGGGGGACCAACACTATAAGAATCGTCCCTACAAAAAGCCTGAACTCGAGGGCAAGTAAGATTCTTTTTTTTTTTTTTTTAATTTTTTAAGCGTTTTATTTTTGAGAGAGAGAGAGGCAGAATGTAAGGAGGGTAGGGGCAGAGAGAGAGAAGAAGACACAGAATCTGAAGCAGGCTCAGGCTCTGAGCTGTCGGCACAGAGCCTGATGCGGGGCTCAAACTCACGAACTATGGGATCATGATCTGAGCCGAAGTCGAAGGCTTAACCGACTGAGCCACCTAGGCGGCCCTACAGCAAGTAAGATTGCTGAGGAATAAACATTCCCGTTAGGGTCCCTCCACGTCACTGTTTTCACCCCTTCTCCTTGCATTGTACCAGTTCTAGTTTCTTTTAAGATCAGCTCCCTGTACCACAACTTAATGCCTGCTAACTCTTCTGCACCTAGCCGTTTAGACTGGCACCCCCATTAGCCAAGGCAAGTGACTGCCGCAAAAGAACAATCTTTGTGACTCACTACTGAACATACCAGTAGCTTGTGTAGGTTCAAAAGGCTCAGCATGACATCTGCCCTTCCATTTAAGAAAAATACTTTGGGGGTACCTGGGTGGCTCAGTCAGTTACACGTCCGACTCTTGAGATTGAGCCCCAAGTCAGGCTCTTTGTGGATGGCACGGAATCTGCCTGGGAGTCTCGGTCTCCCTGCCCCTCCCTTGGCACGTGCTCACTTGCTCCCTCTCAAAATAAATTTTAAAAAAATGTTAACGGGGCGCCTGGGTGGCGCAGTCGGTTAAGCGTCCGACTTCAGCCAGGTCACGATCTCGCGGTCCATGAGTTCGAGCCCCGCGTCGGGCTCTGGGCTGATGGCTCAGAGCCTGGAGCCTGTTTCAGATTCTGTGTCTCCCTCTCTCTCTGCCCCTCCCCCGTTCATGCTCTGTCTCTCTTTGTCCCAAAAATAAATAAACGTTGAAAAAAAAAATTAAAAAAAAAAAGAAATAGACATTAAACAATGAAAATAAAGGTTAATATTTTAAAAATAAATAAATAAAAATAAAAAAATGTTAACAAATAATTTTTTTTAACTTAAAAAAGAAAAATGCTTTGGCTTCTATGGGCACAGCTACAATGTTCACCTTGAGACTTCTGTGACATTCAAACGAGTTGGCTATACTCCTCGTTACCAACAGGTAGCTTACTATATGTAGAAGTTTAGGTAGCTTACTAGATATATAATATGATATACTTTATTTTCTATTTCGTGATAAAGTAAAAACTGTAACTAAGATATAAGGTAAAGAAATCAGGGCCAGGTTTAAGGGAAAAAAAAAAAAAGGCAGAAAGGTAAAAACAAAGCCGGGAGTGAAGTTAGTACGCAAAATGTCTACTGAAAGTCTGGAAGACTTGCTAACAGCAAGCTACAAAATTGGCGAGTGTGAAGGAACAAAAGTAGTTACGTGATCTACAATGCCTCCAGGAAATACGGCAGACAAGAGAAGCGCAAGTATTCCTGGTGTCAAGACCAGACGTGACATTACACCATCTGTAGTAACACCTTTCACAGGGCTGTTTGCTATTGGATCGCTCGCTACAGGCTGCTGATTTCAGGCCAAAGCACAGTCCCGCCAAAGCACTTCTAGAGGGAGGCAGAGTGATCGGACCCAGGGAGGCAGATCCGCAAAGGTCTGGCTTAGAGAAAAGCTGTAGCCTTTCCGTAGGAATGGGTAGATGACATAATTTGTACGCAGTTCTCCATAAATATGGTTCCCACAACTGAGCTTTGGTCTTTAGCATCGGCAAGTCCTAGGAAATGTTGCCTGACAAGTCACTGAAATGGAGCTTTCTGGACTACCAACTAAGCACAGACTCATGTACTTCAGCAGTGAGTGTGGTTACAGGAAATCAAATACTCATGTCAGTTATTTAAAAATACATAAAATGATCATAAAATGTCTAACCTAGCACAGCGTACATTTCTGGTATGTACTTTAAAATAAATCACGGGGGGTAGGGCGGCGCCTGGGTGGCTCAGTCGGTTAAGCAGCCGACGTCAGCTCAGGTCATGATCTCACGGTGCGTAAGTTTGAGCCCCGCATCGGGCTCTGTGCTGACAGCCCAAAGCCTGGAGCCTGCTTTGGATTCTGTGTCTCCCTCTCTCTCTCTGCCCCTCCTCTGCTCATGCTCTGTCTCTAAAATAAATATAAATATAAATATAAATATAAATATAAATATAAATATAAATATAAATATAAATATAAATATAAATATAAATATAAATATAATAAATCACAGGGGCATCTGGGTGGCTCAGTTGGTTAAGTGTCCAACTTTGGCTCAGGTCATGATCTCACAGTTCATGAGTCTGAGCCCCACGTTAGGCTCTGCTGTCAGCCTGCTTGGGATCCTCTGTCCACCCCCCCCTTCTCTGCCCCTACCCCACTCACATGTGAGCACGCACACACACAGTCTCTCAAAAATAAATGAACATTTAAAAAATTAAAATAATTCACAAAGTATGGCTGATAAATAAATCATAAGGATCTCCATGATGCCCTCCTCTTAGTGTCCACCTTCTTGTCTAACACCTTCATCCAGACCGTGGCTGGGACACGTGACTTGTTTCTAAATAATACAAATGGCCAAAGTGATGAGACGTTACTCCTGTGATTAGGTTACGCTGTACAAACTTCATTTTGTTAGCGGCCTGGCTTCAGAGACTCCTTGCTGGCTTAAAGTAAGTGGCCGTACTGGGGAAACCTACATAGGAAGGAAGCGGGGGTGGCCTCTATGACCTGACGGCAGCTGCCAGTCAACCTAAGGCCAGGGGGCCCTCGGTCTTCAAAACCCCAGGAGACTGAACCGCAATCACCTGAGTGAACAAGAAAGCAGATTCTTCCCCAGTTAAGTCTCCAAATGACTACACGGCACGCTTGGGACCTTGACAATCACCTCGTGAGACCCCAAAAAAGAGGACCCAGCTAAGGTAGGCCTAGACTTCCAACCCACAAAAACTTGGAAATAATAAGTGCGTGTTGTTTTAAGCCATTAAGTTTCTGGTACCCTGTTGCACAAAAATGAATTTCTAATATTCCAAGATAGACTCGCTCTAAAACATATGCCAAAAGAGCATTTCATTTGTTAATTAAAAGACAGTTAGATGGTGAGGACCCCTTGCCAAAAATAAAAACTTTAGTTTTAGAATAAAATACAGAGGGGCGCCTGGGTGGCTCGGGCAGTTAAGCATCCAACTCTTGATTTCAGCCAAGGTCACGATCTCACAGTTGTGAGATCGAGCCCTGAGTCAGGTTCCATGCTGGGTATGGAGCCTGCTTAAGATTCTTTCTCTCCCTCTTCCTCTGCAACACCCCCACCCCAAAGTTTAGAATAAAAAACAAAAACTCTTTCTGGCTACAAATAGATAGTAGGGATAGTTGATTAAAGTCTCCCGGTTTCTGCCAACGTAACCATTTCATTCTCCATGGGCTGTGCCCTTGCTGGGTGCAAAGCACCATTACTGGGCTCTAGGAGAGAAGAATTGGAATAAAAGCCAAGATCCCATGCCCTTGAAAAACTCGCAAGCTGCTCAGAGACACCAAATATACAAAATGAAACAACTTACAAACAAATGCCAAATAAACAAATGCCAAATAATTGTACTAATGCAAATTAACAAAGATGTGGGGAATTTCATCGGAAAATAACAGGCGTTTTAAAATTAATTTCCATTCAGCTTTAGGTGTTTTGGGTGCTTACATTTGATTGTGGATATGCCTGCTGTTCTGACGGTTTACCTCAAAACAAATAGGAACACCACAATGTGCCTCTTATCCCCTCAATTCTTCCAATGCACTGTAGGAAAGGAGCTGGTTCATTCTGTCATATCAATGATGCAAAGTTTATCTCCCCTCACAATGGCTCCAGAGCAGAGGTGAAGGGAAAAGCTCAGATTTTATGGACTCTTCTACTTCCTGAGCACCACTGTAGCTGAGGACATAAGCTTCAGGAGTTTTATTCTTAAAAAAATACATGCTCATTACAAAAAAAAATTAAATCATAAATAAGGAAAAATGAAAAATAAAAACCTACAACCTAGCCCAAGCAAAATACAGTTTGAAAACTTTGGGGTAATCGACTTCCAGAGAAGATGGTTGAGTAGGAGGATCCTAAGCTCACCCCTGTCCCAAGAATACACTTAGATAACACCCACATCAGTGTAAATAACCCACAAGACCTGAAGACTGGCAGAACAGACCCTCCACAGCTAAATGTAGAGAAGAGGCCACATCGAAGAGGGTAGCAAGGGTGGAGACGCAGTCAGAGGCTAAACGGATCCATGGGACTATCCACAGGAGGGAGGGACATGGCAGCCGCAGGAGAAAGAAACAGACCCGCACACAAGACAACCTAGGCACTGGGAACCCACACGAGGAAGATGAATCCCTGTAACATTTGGCTTTGAATACCAGAGGGGCACAATTTCATGAGTTCTTATAATCAGCAGAGCTTAACACCTGGAACTTTGAAAATCAGTTGGCTTAGCTCTGGGAGAGCCAAGAGGGTGAGAGGAAACTGAGTCCCCACCCTTAAAGAGACAGCACAACAAATAGGTCCCAAATGAAAGAACGGGACAAAAATCACAGCAAGACAGTTAAACAAAATGGAGATAAGGCATATGCCTCATAGGGAATTTAAACTAATGCTGTTAAAGACACGCACTGGAGTTGAGAAGAGAGTAGAAGACTTCAGTGAGACCTTCAAAAAAGAGCCAGAAAAGATTAAAAAAAAAAAAAAACAATCAGAGATGAAGAACTCAAAAACTGAAATGAAAAATACACTAGAGAGAAAAAACAGCAGACTAGAGGAAGCAAAAGAATGGATCGGCAAACTGGAGGACGGAGGAATGGAAAGCAATTAAGCTGAATAACAGAGAAAAAGATAATAAATGAAAAAACATCGAATAAATGAAAAACATCGAACATAATAAAATATGCATTATAGGGATCGAGGAGAAGAGAGCGAAAAGGTGGCAGAAAAATAATTTGAAGAATTTGAAGAAATAATTTGAATAACTTGAAGAAATAATAGCTGAAAACTTCCCGAATGTGGGGAATGAAAGAAAAATCCAGATCTGGGAGGCACGGAAAGGGCCCAACAAAATCAACTCAAGGAGGTCCACACCAAGACATGGTAATTGAAACAGTAAAAGGTAGTGATAAGAGAAATTTAAAAGCAACAAGAGAAAACAGGTGCATACAAGGGAAACCCCATAAGGCTATCAGCTGATTTTTCAGCAGAAACTCTGTAGGTCTGATGGGAGTGGCATGATACATACAAAATGCTGAAAGAAAAAAAAAAAAAAAAACTTGCAACCAAGAATAGTCTATCCAGCAAGGCTATCATTCAGAATAGGAGAGATAATGAGTTGCCCATGCAAACAAAAATTCAAGGAATTCATCACCACTAAAGCAGCCCTACAAGAAATGCTACAGGGGATTCTTTGAGTGGAAAGGAAAGATCACAAATAGGAGCAAGAAAAGTAGGAAGCACAAAAGCAGTTAAAATTAGTACCTATAAAAATCAGTCAGGGGATTCACACACACACAAAGTATAAAGTATGACACCATATACCTAAAAAGTGCGGAAAGGATGAGAGTAAAATCAAACATAAACAACCATCAACTTAATATTGACTGATATATGTATAAGACGTTATACATAAATCTAATGGAAAACAAAAACCAGAAACTGGTTACAGATATGCAAAGAGCAGAGAAAAACAGAGAAAGGAATCCAAGTATACGACTAAAGAAAGTATACAATTTAATGGTTTTTATTACATTCACAGAGTTGTGGAACCATGTAAAATTAATTTTAAAACATTTTAATCACCACCAAAAGAAACTCTGTATCCATCCCGTTTCCCCTCAACCCCGTTCCAAAGCCCTCAGTAACCAACTAATCTACTCTCTGTCTCTATGGACTTACCTATTCTGGACATTTCATATAAATGGAATCATACAAAACGTGGCCTTTTGTGACAGGCTTCTGTCAGTTGGCACAATGTTTTCAAGATTCATCCAAGTCGTTGCATGGATCAGTCCCTAACTCCCACTTATGGCTGAATAATATTCTCTCACAGGGCTATACCATATTTGGCTTATCCATTCACATGTTGATGGGCACTTGAGTTGTTTCCACTTTTTTGCTATTATGAATAACACCGCCATTAACATTTATGCACACGCTTTTGTGTGGGCATAAGTTTTAATTTCTCTTCAGTACATACCTAGAAGTAGAACTCTAACTTCTTCAGAAATCAACAAATTATTTTCCACAGCAGCTGCACCACATTACATCATCAAGAGCGATGTATGAGGATTCCAATTTCTCCACATCTTCCCTGAACTTATTTTCCATTTTGTTGATTATAGCCATCCTAGTGGGTTTTAAGTAGTCTCTAATTGTGGTTTTGAAAAAAAAATTTTTAATTGCAGTTTTGATTTGCATTTCCCTAATGACTAATGTGAACGTCTTTTCATGTGTTTTCTGGTCACTTGTAATATCTTCTTTGCAGAAATATCTGATCAGATATTTTGCCAATGTTAAATTGGGTTGTATTTTTATTGCTGAATTGTAAAAATCATTTATATATTCTGCTTAAAAAGTCCCTTATCAGGGTGCCTGGGTGGTTCAGTCAGTTAAGGGTCCGACTTCAGCTCAGGTCATCATCTCGTGGTTCGTAAATTTGAGCCTTGCAGCAGGCTCTGTGCTGACAGCTCGGAGCCTAGAACCTACTTCAGATTCTGTGTTTCCCTCTCTCTCTACCCCTCCCCTGCTCATGTTCTTTCTCCCTCTCAAGAATAAACAAACATTAAAAAAAATAAATAAAATAAAAAGTCCCTTATCAAATATAATTTGCAAAATTTTTCTCCTGTGTGTTGTAGTTTTTTTGGAGACAGAGACAGAACATGAAGTGGAGGGGCGGGGGGGAGAGAGAGAGACAGACAGACAGACAGACAGACAGGGAGAGGGAGGGAGGGAGAGAGAACTTCAAGCAAGCTCCACAGTCAGCATGGACCCCAACACGGGCTTGATCCCACTACCCTGGGATTGTGACCTGGGCTGAAATCAAGCATCAGATGCTCAGCCACTGAGTCACCCAGGTGCCCCTGTAGGTTGTACTTTCATTCTCTGCTAGTGCTTTCTGATGCAAAAATTTTGATGAGATTCAATTTATCAATTGTTTCCTTTGTTTTTGTGCACGTATGCTTCAGGTGTCCTAAGAAACTATTGCCTAATACAGTTTGGTGAAAATTTATGCCGAAGTTTTCTTCTAAGAGCTTTGTAATTTTCATTCTTACATTTAGTTCTATGATCCATTTTTGAGTTATTTTTTTTTAATATAACACAAGGCAGGGATTCATTCTTTGGCATGTGCATATCCAATTGCCCTAGCACCATTTGTTAAAAAGACCGTTCTTTGACCCACTGAATTGTCTTGATACCCCTGTCAAAATCAATAACCATAAATTTGAGAATTTATGGGCTCTCAGTTCTAATCCACCGTTCTGTACGGGAGGCTGAATAATGGCCCCCCAAATATGCCCACATCCTAATCCCCAGAAACTATGAATATGTTGCCTTATAGAGCCAAAGGGACTTTGTAGATGTAATTAAGATCTTGAGATGGGAAGATTTCATAGGACCATCTAGTGGGCATAATGTAATTACAAGGATCCCTGTAAGAGACAGACAGCAGGATCATAGTCAGTAAGAGGCAATGACTATGGAAACAAGAGACCGAAATTAACGCAAGGAAGGAGCTATGAGGCAGTAATGTAGGCAGGCTCTAGAAGCTGAAAATGCCAAGGAAATAAATTGGCCTCTCTGAGCTTCCAGACACAACCGGCCCCCAAAACACTTTGACTTTAGCCTCGTGAGACTGATTTTGAATTTGTGACCTCCAAAAGCATAAGATAATAAAATTTTTTGTAGAGCCACTGAAATTGTGGCAATTTGTTACAGCAGTAACAGGAAACTAATACAGTCTGTCTATCCTTTTGCCAGTACTATATTGTCTTGATTACTATAGCCTTGGAGTAAATTTTTAAAAGAGGAAGCACAAGTCCTCCAACTTTGTGCCTTTTATTTATTTATTTTGATTATAGGCATAACAACATAGAGCAGAACTCTAGGACTTATTCATCATGCATAACTGAAACTTCATACCCATTAAACAGCAACTCCCGACGGTTTTGGCTATTCTGGCAAAGTACACGATGTTAACAGCTCAACACTCAATTGTTTAATTGGTACCAAAATTCTCATTGTTGGATATTTGATATTCGGATTTTCTTTTTTTTTTTTTTTTTAACGTTTTATTTATTTTTGGGACAGAGAGAGACAGAGCATGAACGGGGGAGGGGCAGAGAGAGAGAGGGAGACACAGAATCGGAAACAGGCTCCAGGCTCCGAGCCATCAGCCCAGAGCCCGACGCGGGGCTCAAACTCACGGACCGCGAGATCATGACCTGGCTGAAGTCGGACGCTTAACCGACTGCGCCACCCAGGCGCCCCAATATTCGGATTGTTTTCAATAGTTCGCTATCACAATAACTGCAAAATATATCCTTTGAGACCAGTTTTTTCGTACACTTATAATTATCTCCTTAATTTCTATGTCAAAAATACGCATTTTTGAGGCTTCTGAAAAGGCCTAAATGACCTCCAGAACTCTATTGCTACCAATAGTATATGTGAGTATACTTTCCCTATACGTTCATCAATCCTGTTATCAAATTGACGACTTAAATTTAGAAGTTTAGATGCGAAAGACAAAGCTATAAAGTTAGTATAAAAATGTAAAAGAATAGTTTTATGACCCGGGGGCAAGGAAGTATGTCTCAAACAAACCTTAAAAAAAACCCAGAGATTCTAAAACAAAAACTGATGAAATTAATAAATTCAAATTGAGGACTTCAATTCAACAAAGCATAAGAGAATCACAAAGTCAGTTGACATGTGACGGAATGGAAAACATTATTTGCAATGTCTAAAGCTGATAATGGATTAATATCTAGAACATTCGGAAAAGCCTTCAATTTTATAATTCTAGTACAAAAGTGGGCAATGATTATAAGCAGGCAATTTACAAAAGAGGAAACCCAACAGTCTGAAAAGCACAAAGAGATATGTTCTAATTCACAGTAATAAGGAAAACACCAATTAAAACAATAAGATAGCACTTTCTCTATTAAACTATCAAAAATTATAAAGGAGAATAATGCCAAGAATTGGCATCAATATGCAGTATAGACATCTACACGCGCTGCTGGTGGGAGTGTAGATTGGTGCAGCCAATCTGAAGAAAAATCTGGCAGCAATTAGATCAGGAATATGTATATCCTAAGACCCAGACATTCTGCTCCTGAATATATATCCCAAGGAAATTATCCCATTATTCCAGAGGGGTTGTGGCAGTATCTGGAAGTAAGGTGTTTTGAGCCATCTAGATGTCAATACCTCGGAGAGATGTTAGGGAAAAAATATGGTATATGCACATCAGGCAACAGTTGGAAGCATCAGACCAGATAAGAGCATAGAAATAAAAATGAATCTTAATATGAAGGCACTGAATTAAAAAATTTAAGAAAAACCATGAGATATGTAATACACACGCATTTGTATACATTCAAATATGTGCAAACAGAATTGACAGCTCAATAACAAACTCATATGTACAGAGTCAACTGATTTCTGACAAAGGTAACAAGATAATAAGAAGGGGGAAAAGATAGTCTTATCAATCAATAGTACTGGAAAAAAATACATATATTTTTTTTTTAATTTTAACATTTATTTTTGAGAGAGAGAGAGAATGCAAGCAGGGGAGGGGCAGAGAGAGAGGGAGACACAGAATGGGAAGCAGGCTCCAGGCTCTGAGCTGTCAGCACAGAGCCCAACGTGGGGCTTGAACTCACAAACCGTGAGATCATGACCTGGGCCAAAGCTGGATGCTTAACTATCTGAGCCAGCCAGGTGCCCCCAAAATCCCTATTTGTAAAGAACAAAAAATTAACCTGAAATATTAACCTCACTTCATACACAAAATCTTTTCAAGATATATCATAGGGGCACCTGGCTGGATTAGTCAGCAGAGCATGCGATTCTTGATCTCAGGGTTGTGAGCTCAAGCCTCACGCTGGGTGTAAAGATTAAAAATAAAATCTTTTTTTTAAAAAGATGTATCACGGGGCGCCTGGGTGGCTCAGTCGGTTGAGCGTCCGACTTAAGCTCAGGTCATGATCTCACAGCTGGTGAGTTCGAGCCCCACGTCGGGCTCTGTGCTGACAGCTCGGAGCCTAAAGCCTGCTTCGGATTCTGTGTCTCCCTCTCTCTCTGCTCCTAACCCACTCGCATTCTGTCTCTGTCTCTCTCAAAAATAAAGAAACGTTAAAAAAAAAAAATTAAAAAAAAAGATATATCATACACTAAAAAATAAAAGCTAAAATGATAAAGTTTTTATAAACTCAAATTAATGTTCTCAAAATGGAATGTTTACCCTCCCAGAGGTACCAATAGTTCAAAAAGAACTTCATGAAAAAGCAATGTTTATCACAAATGAAATACTAATGGAGTGTTAGTTCTCTATTGTCACAAAACAAACTGCCATAAACTTAGTGGCTTAAAATATCCCTTTATTATATCACAGTTCAGTAAACAGAAGTAAGTACAAGCAATCTCAAGTCTCACAAGGCCAAAGTCAAGGTGTCAGCCAACTAGGCTCCTATCTGAAGGCTCTAGGGCATAATCTACTTTCAGACGCATTAAGGTTGTTGACAGAATTAAATTTCATTTGGCTATAGGACTGAAATCCCTGATTTCTTTTTCAAATTTATTTATTTATTTTGAGAGAGACAGAGCACGAGCAGAGGAGGGGCAGAGAGGGAGAGAGGGGGAGAGAGAGAGAGAGCACGAGCGAGCCCCAAGCAGGCTCCATGCTGTCAGCGTGGAGTCTGACACAGGGCTCAGTCTCACAAACCAAGAGATCATGACCTGAGCCAAAATCAAGAGTCAGATCCTTAACCAACTAAGCCACCCAGGCGCCCCAGAAATCCCTGATTTCTTGCTGGGTCTCAGCCAGAAATGGCTCCCAGCTCCTACCTAGAGAACACTCTTTGGTCCTTCCACATGCACCCCCACCCCCACAAATCTTCAAAGCTACAAATACTTCCTTGAATCTGTCATGTACTTTGAATATGACTTCTCCTTTTGCTAGCAACTACAGAAAACTCTCTGCTTTTAAAGGACATACCTGATTGAGTCAGGCCCACCCAGATAATCTCTATATTATAACACCAACTGACTTGGAACTTTAATTACCAAAATGATATTACAAAGGATCTGAATGTTAAATTGGCATTGGAATCACAGCCCAGAAAAATTAACCAGAACATGTGGGCTAGGCCTAACAGCTGACTGCCTACTGAACAGGACCCAGAGTCTACTAACATACTGGATAAAAGGTCCAGAAAACAAATGAAAACCAATCATTACACAAAGAACCAGGAAAATCACAACTTGAATAAGAAAAAACAATCAAGGGGCGCCTGGGTGGCTCAGTCGGTTAAGGGTCCAACTTTGGCTCAGGTCATGATCTCGCGATTAGTGAGTCCGAGCCCTGCGTCGGGCTCTGTGCTGACAGCTCGGAGCCTGGAGCCTGCTTCAGATTCTGTGTCTCCCTCTCTCTCTGGCCCTTCCCTTCTTGAGCTCTGTCTCTCTCTCCCTCTCTCTCAAAAATCAATAAACATTAAAAAAAATTAAAAAAGAAAAGACAATCAAGTGATAACAACACTGAAATGAATCACAGGTTGAAATTATCTGACGAGAATATTAAAGCAGCCATCATAAAAATGTTTCAACAGCCAAATACAGATTAGCTCAAAAAATTTTTAAAAAGTAGAAAACCTCGGGGTACCTGGGTGTCTCAGATGGTTAAGCGTCTGACTTCGGCTCAGGTCATGATCGGGCTCTGTGCTGACAGCTCGGAGCCTGGAGTCTGCTTCAGATTCTGTGTCTCCCTCTCTCTCTGCCCCTTCCCTGTTCATTCTCTCTCTCTCTCTCTCTCTCTCTCTCAAAAAATAAACATTAAAAAAATATTTTTTAATTTTAAATTTTCTAATTAGAAAACCTCAGCAAAAAAGTAGAGGTTATAAAAAAAAAGAAGAAAATGGAAATTATAAAGCTAAAGAAAAACACAATAAACTAAAAACAAAAAAAAAAAAAACACATCTCCAGATGGGTTCAACAGCACAGTGAAGATGACAGAGGACAGAGTCAGCAAGTTCAAAGAGAATGCAGTAGAACTCACCAAACACTGAACAGAATTTACTTGATAAGAGAGAAAATACAGACTAATGAAGAGAGACTCAGAGACCTGTAGGACACTAAAACAGACACAACATTCATGTCATCAGAATCCCAGATGCAGAGGAAAAAGAAAGTGGGGCCAAAGATACAATAGCTGAAATTCTCCCAATTTTGGCAAAAGAAGCAAAGTTACAGATTCAAGATGTCGAATGAACCCCAAACAGTACAAAGCCAAAGGAACTCACGCCAAAATACATCACAACTAAACTTTTGAGAGCTAAAGACGAAGAAAAAATCTTGATGGCTGCCAGGTTTTTTTGGCACATTATCTACAGAACGGGGGCAATTTGAATGACAGTAGACTTCTCCTCTGAAACACGGAGGCCGGAAGGAAATGGCGCAACATTTTTTCAAGTCCTGGAAAAGAAATGTCAACCACACATTCTATATCTATGTCTATATTCTATATAGTGAAATTATCCTTCAGGAAAGAAGAAGTGACGTCATTGTCAGACAAAGGCAAACGGAAAGACTTTACTATCAGGAGACCTACCTTTAAAAAAATGGCTACAGCAAGTATGTATGTATGTATGTATGTATGTATTTACTTATTTATACATACTCTTTAGGTGACCTTGATTTTTTTTTAATTTTCATTTATTTTTTTCATTTATATCCAAGTTAGTTAGCATCTAGTGCAGCAATGATTTCAGGAGTAGATTCCTTAATGCCCCTTCCCCATTTAGCCCATCCCCCCTCCCACAACCCCTCCAGTAACCCTCTGTTTATTCTCCATATTTATGAGTCTCTTCTGTTTTGTCCCCCTCCCTGTTTTTATATTATTTTTGTTTCCCTTCCCTTATGTTCATCTGTTTTGTCTCTTAAAGTCCTCCTATGAGTGGGGCGCCTGGGTGGCGCAGTCGGTTAAGCGTCCGACTTCAGCCAGGTCACGATCTCGCGGTCCGTGAGTTCGAGCCCCGCGTCAGGCTCTGGGCTGATGGCTCGGAGCCTGGAGCCTGTTTCCGGTTCTGTGTCTCCCTCTCTCTCTGCCCCTCCCCCGTTCATGCTCTGTCTCTCTCTGTCCCAAAAATAAAAAATAAAAACGTTGAAAAAAAAATAAACATTTAAAGTCCTCCTATGAGTGAAGTCATATGATGTTTGTCTTTCTCTGACTAATCTCACTTAGCATAATACCCTCCAGTTCCATCCACGTAGATGCAGATAGCAAGATTTCATTCTTTTTGATTGCCGAGTAATACTCCATTGAATATATATACCACTTCTTTATGCATTCATCCATCGATGGACATTTGGGCTCTTTCCATACTTTGGCTATTGTCGATAGTGCTGCTATAAACATGGGGGTGCCTGTGCCCCTTCGAAACAGCGTAACTGTATCCCTTGGATAAATGCCTAGTAGTGCAATTGCTGGGTTGTAGGGTAGTTCTACTTTTAATTTTTTCAGGAACCTCCATACTGTTTTCCAGAGTGGCCGCACCAGTTTGCATTCCCACCAACAATGCAAAAGAGATCCTCTTTCTCCACATCCTCATCAACACCTGTTGTTGACTGAGTTGTTAATGTTAGCCATTCTGACAGGTGTGAGGTGGTATCTCATTGTGGTTTTGATTTGTATTTCCCTGATGATGAGACTGTTGAGCATTTTTTCATGTGTCAGTTGGCCATCTGGATGTCTTCTTTGGAGAAGTGTCTATTCATGTCTTTTGCCCATGTCTTCACTGGATTATTTGTTTTTTGGGTGTTGAGTTTGATAAGTTCTTTATAGGTTTTGGACACTAACCCTTTTATCTGATATGTCGTTTGCAAATATCTCCTCCCATTCTGTCAGGTGCCTTTTAGTTTTGCTGATTGTTTCCTTCCTGTGCAGAAGCTCTTTATTTTGATGAGGTCCCAATAGTTCATTTTTGCTTTTCTTTTCCTTGTCTCCAGAGATGTGTTGAGTAAAAAGTTGCTGCGGCCAAGGTCAAAGAGGTTTTTGCCTGCTTTCTCCTCGAGGATTCTGATGGCTTCCTGTCTTATGTTTAGGTCTTTCATCCATTTTGAGTTTATTTTTGTGTCTGGTGTAAGAAAGTGGTCCATGTTCCTTCTTCTGCGTGTCACTATCCAGTTTTCCCAGCACCACTTGCTGAAGAGACTGTGTTTATTCCATTGGATATTCTTTCCTGCTTTGTCAAAGATGAGTTGGCCATACGTTTGTGGGTCCATTTCTGGGTTCTCTATTCTGTTCCCTTGATCTGAGTGTCTGTTCTTGTACCAGCACCATACCGTCTTGATGATTACACCTTTGTAGTACAGCTTGAAGACCAGAAAGGAAGTTTTTAAAAGAGAAGCAAACGATAAAAGAATTGGATGGGAAGCAATGGATAGAAAGATGAAGCAATGGAAAAAGCATACATACATATTCATTAGGCTTATCCCTCTCCTCATGAGTTTCACAAATCATGTTTGATATTTAAAACAAAAGAATTAATATCATCTGACTATCAAGGCAATGACATTTGAAAGTGGGGAAGGAGAAGGAACCAAAATCAAGGTAAGGCTTCATACTACATTTGAAGTATTAAAACGCCAATGCCAGTAGACTGTAATAAGTCACATATGCATATTGTGAAACCCGGAGCAACAGCTACAACAATGACACAATAAGATACACATAAAAATTCTAAATAGGGTGCCCGGGTGGCTCAGTTGCTAAAGCATGGGACTCTTGATCCCAGGGTCATGAGTTCGAGTCCCACGTTGGGAGAAGAGTTTACTTAAAAAAAAAAAGAAAGGAAAGAAAGTAAACATCAGAGCAAAGGAAAAACTGGCAGTGAAGAAGGACATTCAATGCTAAAAGGATTAATCCACCAGGAAATCATAAAGATCCTAAACGTGTACACCAAAAGGCAGAGCCTCAAAACACATGAAGCTAAAACTGATCAAGCTGAAAAGATTAGTTGTCAAATCCAAAATTACAGTTGAGGACTTCAACACCCACCTCCAAGCAAGTGACAGGAGTGCTAGACAAAAAATCGGCAACACAGATCACATGAACACCACACTCAACCGACAGGAGTTAACTGACATGCAAAGAACACTCCACCCAACAGCAGAATACCCAGTTTTTTCAAGAACCATGGAATATCTACAAATATAGGCCATATTCTCGGCCATAAAACAAATTTTAAAACTGTAAATTATACAGCATATTCTCTGACAATAATGGAATCAAGCTAGACATCAGTAAGAGAAAGCCAACAGGAAAATATCTAAACACATGAGAACCAAACAGCTCCCTTTTAAGTAAGCCGTGTGCCAAAGAGGGAGTCTCAAGGGAAATGCAAAAGTACAACAAACCGAATAAAAAAACACACAACACATCAACTTGCGGGGATGCAGCCAAGACGGTGCCAAGAGAGAAATTTATAGCAGTAATGATCACATTCCAATGAAAGAAGATTTCAAGTAAACAATCTACTTTCCTATCTCAAGAAAACACAAGGAAGAAGAAAACAAAGCGAGCAGAAGGAAGGAAATACTAAATATCAGAGCAGGGATCAATGAAATTAACAGCAAAACAATAGAGAAAATTAATTAAACAAAAAGGTGGTTCTTTGGAAAAATCAGTAGAGTCTGCTACTACCGATCCCGCGACCATCAAAAATAATAAGGGAACACAATACTACAAACAACTTTATGCCCATAAATTCAACAAGTTAAAGAAATAGACAAATTCCTTGAAAACAACAAACCAGCAAAACTCAAACAAGATGAGCAAGTTGAATAGCCTTACCACCACGAAAGAAACTGAATTTGTAATCAAAAAGTTCCCCAAAAAGAATTCTCCAGAACCACACTGCTTCACTGGCGAATTCTACCAAACATACAAAGAATGCATTCATGCCGGAACATAAACTGTTCCAGAACATACAAATGAGGAAGCATTTCCCAACTCATTTTAGGAGGCCATTATTACCACAAACCAAAACCAAAGTACAAAAAAAGAAAAGACCAATATTATTAATGAAATTACATGCAAAAATCCTCAACAATAGTCAACTAAATCTATCATATGTGTGTGTATATATATATATGTATACACATATATATGTATATACATATAACATAACATATATATGTATATACATATAACGTATGTTATGTGTGTGTGTGTGTGTGTGTGTGTGTATATATATATATATATATATATATATATATATATATATATATATATTTCATGACCAAGTGGGATTTTCCTAGGTATACAAGGCTGGTTCAGCATTTGATAGTCAATCACTATAATCCACATTATCAACAAGATAAAAAAGGAAAATGCTATGATCCTATCAACTGACAAAAAGTATGACAAAATCCAGTACACATTCAGGATTTAAAAAAAAAAAAAATCTTGGCTCAGGAAAGAGGAGTATTACCCTCAACTCAATAAAGAACATCTAGAAAAAGCCTACATCTCACATTGTACTTACTGTAGAAAGACTGAATACTTCCCCACTAAGATTAGGAACAAGACAAAGATTTTTTTTTTAACTAAAGCTTTTTCATTTTAATTTCAGTATAGTTAACATAGTGCTTTATTAGTTTCAGGTGTACAATACAGTGATTCAATAATTCTACATATTAGTCAGTGCTCATCATGATAAGCGTACTCTTTAATCCTCATCACCTATTTCACCCATCCCCCCTTCCTCCCTCTGGTAACCATCAGTTTGTTCTCTACAGCTAACAATCTGTTTCTTGGTTTAAGATAAGGATTTTTTTGATTTTTTTAAAGTTTATTTATTTTAATTTTTATTTATTTATATATTTTTTAATATGAAATTTATTGCCAAATTGGTTTCCATACAACACCCAGTGCTCATCCCAACAGGTGTCCTCCTCAATGCCCATCACCCACTTTCCCCTCTCCCCCACCCGCCATCAACCCTCAGTTTGTTCTCAGTTTTAGTCTCTTATGGTTTGCCTCCCTCCCTAACTTTTTTTTCCTCCTTCCCCTCCCCCGTGGTATTCTGTTAAGTTTCTCAGGAGCCACATAAGAGTGAAAATATACAGTATCTGTCTATTTTTGAGAGGGAGTGAGCACATGCACATGAGTGCATGCGAGTGATGGAGGGGCAGAGAGAAAGGGAGACAGAGAATCCCAAGCAGGCTCTGTGCTGTTAGCCCTGAGCCCAATGGGAGGCTTGAACCCATCAACTGTGAGACGATGACCTGAGCCAAAACCAAGAGTCGGATGCTTAACCCACTGAGCTACCCAGGTGCCCCAAGACAAGGATTTTTTCTCACCACTATGATTTAACACAGTACTGAGAGTTCTAGCAATTACAGTAGGAGATATAGACATATAGATATAGATATAGATATAGATATAGATATAGATATAGATATAGATGTATGTATGTATATATACATAGGCATACAGACTGGAAATGAAGAAACAAAATTATAACTCTGCAAATTATATGAAATTGCAGATCTTATCATAGAACACGTCAAGCAATCTACAAAAAGAAAAATAAACTCCTAGAACCAGGAGTGATTTCATCAAGGTCAGAAGATACAAAATTAATGTGCAAAAATAAACTGCATTCCTGTTTGCTAAGAATGAATATGCAAAGCCAGATATTAAAAATGCAATATTTAAAATTGCTCTAAATAAAATGAAATACATAGATTTACACCTACCAAAACATGTACCGTTGATCCTTGACAACACGGGGCTTAGGGGCGCCAACCCTAAATAGCCAAAACAATCTTGAGAAAGAACAACAAGGCTGGAGGTATCACAATCCCAGATTTCAAGATATACTACAAAGCTGTAGTAATCAAAATCCTTGTATAACTTTTAAGTCCCCCAAAACTTAACTACCAATAACCTGTTGACTGGAAGCCTTACCAACAACATAAGCAGTGGGATAACACATATTGTGTATGTTATCTTACATATTGTATTCTTACAACAAAATAAGCTAAAGGAAAGAAAATATTAATAAGCAAATCATAAAAGGGGCGCCTGGGTGGCTCAGTCGGTTAAGCGTTCGACTTCAGCTCAGGTCATGATCTCACAGACTGTGAGTCTGAGCCCCGCGTCAGGCTCTGTGCTGTCAGGTCAGAGCCTGGATGGAGCCTGCTTCAGATTCTGTGTCTCCCTCTCTCTCTGTCCCACCCCCACTCACACTCTGTCTCTATCGAAAAAACGAATAAACGTTAAAAAAAAATTTTTTTAAATAAGCAAGTCATAAAAAAGAAAATATATTTAAAGTACTATACTATAAAAAAATCCACGTGTAACAAAGTAGCAGAAAGAGACATTAAGAAAACACCACCATTTACAACTGCACTAAAAAGAAGAAAATACTTAGAAATAAACTTAACCAAAGAGGCGAAAGACCTGTAACTCAGAAAACTATAAAACACTGAGGAAAGAAACTGAAGATGATGCAAACAAATGGAAAGATAGTCCACCATGGATTGGAAGAATATTGGCAATTGTTAAAATGTCCATATTACCCAAACCAGTCTGCAGATTCAATGCAATCTCTATGAAAATGCCAATAGCATTTTTCACCTACCTAGAACAAATAATACCAAAATTTGTATGGAACCACAAAAGATCCCAAAGAGTCAAAGTAATCTGGAGAAAGAAGAACAAGGCCGGAGGCATCACACTCTCAGATTTCAAGATATACTACAAAGCTGTAGTAATCAAAACAGTACGGTCCTGGCAAAAAAACAGACACAGATCAATGGAAAAGAATAAAGAGCTTCAAAATAAACCCACAATTATATGGTCAATTAGTCTATGACAGAGGAGGGGCGCCTGGTGGCTCAGTCGGTTAAGCGTCTGACTGGGCTCAGGTCCTGATCTCACGGTTCATGAGTTCAAGCACCACTTCAGGTTCTCTGCTGTCAGCACAGAGCCCACTTCAGATCCTCTGTCTTCCTCTCTCTCTCTAGCCCTCCCCCACTCATTTTCTTTCTCTCTCTCAAAATAAATAAATGAAATTTTTTAAAAACTCTATGACAGAAGAGGCAAGAATATACAATGGAGAAAAGACAGTGTCTGCAATAAACTGTGCTGGCAAACTGGACAGCTACATGTAAACGAATGAAACTAGACCACCTTTTAACAACCTACACAAAAATAAACTCAAAATGGATTAAACACCTACAGGCACCTGAATGGCTCAGTTGGTTAAGTATCCAACTCTAGATTTTGGCTCAGGTCATGATTTCCTGGTTCATGAGTTCAGGCCCCACATCAGGCTCTGCCAGGGCAGAGCCTACTTGGGATTCTCTCTCTTGCCCTCTCTCTCTACCCCTTCCTCCCTTCTCTGTCAAAAATAAATAAGCTTGGGGGCGCCTGGGTGGCGCAGTCGGTTAAGCGTCCGACTTCAGCCAGGTCACGATCTCGCGGTCCGGGAGTTCGAGCCCCGCGCAGGCTCTGGGCTGATGGCTCAGAGCCTGGAGCCTGTTTCCGATTCTGTGTCTCCCTCTCTCTCTGCCCCTCCCCCGTTCATGCTCTGTCTCTCTCTGTCCCCAAAATAAATAAAGGTTGAAAAAAAAAATTAAAAAAAACAAATAAAAATAAATAAATAAATAAGCTTGTAAAAAAGTGGATTAAAGACTTAAATGTGAGACCCGAAACCATAAGAATGCTACAAGAGAACAGTCAGTAATTTCTCTGACACTGGCCACAGCAACATTTTTCTAGATGTGTCTCCTGAGGCAAGGAAAACAAAAGCAAAATGTAATTACGGAGACTACTTCGAAATAAAAAGCTTTTGCACATCAAAGGAAACCATCAAGAAAACAAAAACTACTGACAACCTACTGAACAGGAGAGGATATTGCAAATTATGTATCTGACAAGGTGTTAATATCTATAATATATAAAGAACTTATAGTCAACATGAAAAAAATCTGATTAAAAAATGGGCAGAGGACTGGAATAGACATTTTTTCAAGGAAGACATACAGAGGGCCAACAGACACGTGGAGAGATGCTCGACATCACTAATCATCAGAGAAATGCAAATCAAAAACCACAATGAGGGGCGCCTGGGTGGCTCAGTCAGTTAAGCATCCAACTCTTGATCTTAGCTCAGGTCTTGATCTCAGGGTCATGAGTTCAAGTCAGGTCATGCTGGGAGTCTACTTAGAATCTACTTAAAAAAAAAAAATGAGATATCACTTTACCTGTCTTAGAATGGCCAAAACTCAAAAAGACAAGAAACAACAAGTTTTGGCAAGGATTTAAAGGAAAAGAAACTGTTGGTGAGAATGTAGATTGATAGACTCAATGTAGATAACAGTGTGGAGGACCCTCAAAAAATTAAAAGCAGAAATATGATACGACCCAATAATTCCACTATTGGGTATTTACCGAAAGAAGACGAAAACACTAATTTGAAAAGATAGATGTGCCCCTATGTTTACTGAAGCATTATTTACAATAGCCAAGATATGGAAGCAATCTAAGTGTCCTTCAGTAGACAAATGGATAAGGAACATGTGGCCATATGTATGATGGAATATGATGCAACCATAAAAAAGGATGAGATTGTGCCATTCGAGACAACATGGATGGACCTAGAGGCTATTATGCTAAGTGAAATAAGTGAGACAGAGAAAGACAAAAACCATATTATTTCACTCATAAGTGGAACCTAAAAAAAAAAAATGAATAGACAGAAAGCAACATCAGACCTATAAATACAGAGAACTGATGGTTGCCAGAGAGGAGGAGGTTTGGGGTTGGGCAAAATGGGTAAAGGAGAGTAGGAGATACAGACTTCTAGTTATGGAATGAGTAAGTCATGGGAATAAAAGGCACAACGTACGGAATATAGTCAACAGTACCGTGACGGCAACATATCAGGAAATACGGTAGCTTCACTTGAATTGAACACAGCATATTGTATAAACTTGTCAAATCACTATGGTGTACACCTGAAACTAATGTAATATTGTGGGTCTACTAAAAAAAAAAAAACTGCACATAAGCAGACCTATGCAGTTCAAAGTGTCTTGTTCAAGGATAAGTTGATACAGAAGACCTGTATGCTAACAATTACAAAATGCTGATGAAAGAAATCAAAGATCTAAAGAAATGGGCATACGTGTCCATACCCTGTCCAGGGACTGGAAAACTCAACAGAGTGAAGATGTAAATTCCTCCAAATACACACACAGGTTTAATGGAATCCCCATCAAAATCCCAGCAAGAGTTTTTTGTAGCTACAGGTTATTTTTAAATGTATAGAGAAAGTTATGGGCCCTAGAATAATTCAAATAATCTTGCCTCAAAATACTGAATCTCCACTGTGAGTCACTGCAGTTTCGTATTTCTTTTTTTTTTTTTTTTTTTACGTTTATTTGTTTTTGAGACAGAGAGAGACAGAGCATGAACAGGGGAGGGGCAGAGAGAGAGGGAGACGCAGAATCTGAAGCAGGCTCCAGGCTCTGAGTTGTCAGCACAGAGCCCGACGCGGGGCTCGAACTCACGGACCGCGAGATCGTGACCTGAGCCGAAGTCGGCCGCCCAACCGACTGAGCCACCCAGGCGCCCCTGCAGTTTCCTGTTTCAACAGTATGTTGGCAGAACCCGGCACTCGTCCCCCACCCCAGCTCTCCGCTCAGAGCCAGCCCTCTGCCATCTCCTCACGGTGCCCGTGAACCTCTATGCCACTCTACGCCTCCCCCGTCTACCTGCCACGCCTTACTACTTTGACCCGCAAAGGCGTGGCCTTGAAGAACTCTGCCAAACGTTTTCTTCACCAGTCGCACGAGGAGACAGAACATGCCGAGAAACTGATGAAGCTGCAAAACCAACCAGGTGCCCGAATCTTCCTTCAGGGTATTAAGGAGCCAGACCCTGATATGACTGCCAATAGAGTGTGCATTACACTTGGAGAAGAGCGTGAATCACTCACCCCTGAAACTGCATGAACTAGCCACTCATAAAAACGACCCTGTCCGAGGGACTTCACGGAGACGCATTACGTGAACGAGCAGGTGAAATTCACCAAAGAAGTCGGCGACCACATAATCAACCTGGGCGAGACGAGGGGCTCTGGAATCTGGCAGGGCCAAGTGTCTATGACGAGCACACCTTGGGAAACAGTGATAAGGAGAGCTACGCCTTAGGCTGTCTTCCCATTGCCTCAAGGGTGACCTCCCGGGTCAGCGAGGCAGTGCGTGCGTGTTGGGGTTACGTTTACCTTTTCTCCAAGTTGTACCAAAACATCTACTTCTTTCATTTGTACCACTCCTTGAAATAAAGTAATTTGGTAACCGCCCCCCCCCCCGCAACAAAATAATCTTGCCACACAATCCAAACGTGGGAGAAATCACTCTCCCTGATATAAAAGCTTACTAGACAGCTTTAGTAATGAAGACAGGTGGCGCTGGCAGAGGAAGGCACACATACGCCAATCAAACGGAACAGGAAACCTAGAAATCAACCCAAAACAAGATATTCACCTGATTTGTGGGGGGAAAAAAAACGCACAAGCAATTCAACAAGCAAGGATTCTCTTTTTAAGAAATGGTGCTAGAGGAATCAGACACCCACAGGCAAATCAAAAAAAAAAAAAAAAAAAAATCAACCTAAACCTCATACATTAGAAACATTAACTCAAAATGGAACACCAGAACATTAACTCAAAATGGAACACCAGAATAAATCTAAAGCGTAAAACTACACAATATTTTTAATGGGAAAAAAAACTTCAAGATTCATGTTAGTGGAAGAGTTCTAAATGCGACACTAAAGGTATGATCGTTAAAAAATGTTAAATTGAGCTACATCAAAATTTAAAACTTTGGCTGTGCGACTCAGTTACGAGGATGGAAAGATAAGCAACAGTCTTAGACACAGTATTTGCAAACCATGTATCTGAGAAAGGACTCACACCTACATTTTTTAAAAAAACTCTAAAATTGAACAAGAAATCCAACAATGAACATACATTTCACTGAAGAGGATATACAGATAGTAAGTTATAAGGTGTTCAACATCACGAACCATTAGGATGCAATGGTTTTGCATTTGCAATGGTTTTGCAATACACATGCAAATTAAAACACAGTGAGCTATCACAACACACCTATGAAAGTGTCTAAAGTAAAAACAAAACAAAACAAAAAACAGTGACAATACCAAATGCTGGCAAGGATGCCCAGAAACTGGATCATTCACCCATTGTTGGTGGGAATGTAGACGTGGCAATCTGTTTTGGAAAACAGTACAGCAGTTTATTTAACATTTATTTATTTTTGAGAGACAGAGAGAGACAGAGCATGAGCAGGGGAGGGGCTGAGAGGGAGGGAGACACAGAATCCGAAGCAGGCTTCAGGATCCCAGCTGTCGGTACAGAGCCCGACACAGGGCTCGAACTCAACGAATCGCGAGATCATGACCTAGGCCGAAGTCAGCCGCTTAACTGACTGGGCCACCCAGGCGCCCCAGGGTGGCAGTGTATTTAAAAGCTTAACATTCAACTTTAGCTTAAACATACCATATGACCCAGAAACTGCATTGCTGGGCATTTATCCCAGGGAAATTAAAAAGTTACATCCACACAGAAACCTGTACATTTAAGTTTATACCACATTATTACGATAGCAAAACCTGGAAACCATCGAAATGTTCCTCAGTAGGTGAATAAACAATTTGTGGTACATCCACATCATGGAATACTTCGCAGCAACAAAAAGGAACCGACTATTGAAACATGTAGCAACCTAGATGGATCTCAAACGCACTGTGCTCAATGAAAACCACCAGTGTCAAAAGCTCACATACTCTGTGCCTATTTATACAACATTCTCATCACAGAGACTGAACACTGATTAGTAGTGCCAGGGGTTAGGAATAATTGGGAGGAAGGAGGTGGGTGTGATTATAAAATAGTAGCACAAGAGAGATCTTTGTGGTGATAGAACTGTTCTGCACCCGGACCGCAGTGGTGGTTACATAAATCTACACGTGATAAAATTACGTAGAATTACACACACACATTATGCCAACATCCATTACCTGGTTTTGATGTTATACTACATTTATGTGAGATATAAACATTGGGAGTAACTGGGTGAAAGGTATACGAGACCTCGCTGAACTGTTGTTACAATTTCCTGTGACCCTAAGGGTACCTGGGTGGCTCAGTCAGTTGAGCGTCTGACTTCGGCTCAGGTCGTGATCTCACAGCTGGTGGGTTCGAGCCCCGCGTCAGGCTCTGCGCTGACAGCTCGGAGCCTGGAGCCTGCTTCGGATTCTGTGTCTCCCTCTCTCTCTGCCCCTGACCCACTCGCATTCTGTCTCTGTCTCTCTCAAAAATAAATAAACTTCAAAAAACATTTTTTTTAATGAAGGTAAAATGGAGACATTTTCAAACAAAAGCGGGGAAAATTCATCATAAGAAGCCCTACACTGTCAAAATTGTTGGACTATTCAAAGTGATGAAAAATTATAACTTGGATCTAAACAAAGAAATGAATTTCATAATGGTAAATATGTGGCTAAATAGAAACTACTTCTTCTCATTTTTAAATTTCTTTGAAAGGCTGACTGCTTAAAGCAGAATCATATCACGTAGAGTTTATAACATGTACAAATAAAATGTATCACAACAACAGCACAAAGAATGATAGGTAAATGTTGGTATACGTCGATTTTTTGTATTGTATGTGAAGTGGTAGGACATATTAACACAACCTAAAACTATAATATACTACTACTCGTCCATCGTATCATAGAAATATGTAAGTATATACGCACACATACACACACATACATACGTGTGTTCTGAGTAGGGTCCTTACGTTTCACCTTGGGTACATGGCACAAGAAAGTTGAGTCGTCGTGAGAAGGAACATACTAAGAATCTACCAAGCGGCCCAACGTATGTGAGCAGTGAGTTTTAAGGTAGGTACCCAAATGACTTCGTTGTCTCTCTTTACTTTTAAACCATATGCCATTAGTGCTCCCTGACGAGGATAAACATGGATCCCACTGATGAAGTTTGCTGCCACGGCCACTCCAGCCATTGTACCCGCTGCACCACCACCCCCCCCACCCCATTCTAATGATGTGTCATTTCCTGCTTCAGTCTCCCATCAGCCACTGCGGTAGAAGTCCACAGAATCAGAGGTGAAGTTTAAAGATTGACACTGCCTATACTCTTCACTTAACCCAAGAAGCCACTGGAAATCGCCCAAAGACCCACTGGGGGAGATGGACACTGTTTCCCAGAAGTAAATACAGCTCAGCTTGTACTTTGGAACAATTGGTCAACCTTGCTACTTGCACAATCTGTCGGCAAAGGTTATGCGGTGCCTGAACATGATCATGGCAGAACCACCGGGCCTCATCACCATCTGCCTTTTAGGATATCTACTCAGTGCTGACTGTACAGGTTGGTTTCCTTTTTCAAGATACACTGTATGCTTGTCTTTTAGATATAGAAATGTCTGGTGCTATATTTTCCACTAAACAGTGATTACAGGATTTGACAGCAACGTTTACGATCCCAGTCATCAGCATGTGAGTTGGTAAGTACCAGTTCTCTAGTATCGGTGTCTTCTTAATGGCGAAAACTAGATTTACAATGCCTATGGTACTGTTTTCTTTTTTAACGGACACTGTTAGCCTTATGATTTGGCCAGGTAAATTTGCTTTGAAAACAGTCATCTCCTGCGTTAAAGAAAAATAAAAGTGGGAAAACGTTTTAACCAGGAAACAGCAGAATATGAAACACATTAACTCTGTCATGTGGTTTTTTTTTTTTTTTTTTTTTACTCACCACTTTGAGATCAAAACGGGACACATGAAAGCCACAATGGTTTTATTTGCAGAAAGAGCTTGATTTTTAAGATATCTGGTACAGTTCAAAATGTTAGAACTATAAAATGCGGCAGGCTTGTGGCTTTAAATATCCATAAACTCATACACTTCCAATTTTAAGTGTTACTTAAAACGAAGTCTTCGTTACTAAGTTGTTATTTATCCCTAAACTTTTTCATGGATTAGGAGCAATTCTTTTGTCTCTGCTTGTAAACATCTCGGAGTTAATACAGGGGGAAACCCAATACTCACTTGAGCAAAACGAGTCCAAGACTGACATAGGAGTGGGAACAGAGTGAATGCGATGCATATCGCTTGGTTTTTTCACAACTTCAGTGACTTTTTAAATTTTTTTTAATGTCTATTTACTTTTGAGAGAGAGACAGACAGATAGAGATTGCATGCAAGCAGGGGAGGGACAGAGAGAGAGGGAGCCCAGAATCGGAAGCAGGCTCCAGGCTCTGAGCTGTCAGCACAGAGCCCGACGTGGGACCCGAACTCATGGACCGTGAGATCATGACCTGAGCTGAAGTCACCCAGATTGAGCCACCCAGGCGCCCCTCAACTTCAATGACTTTATGCACTTCCCAAAGGCAGGCACACAGGGAAGGAATTACCCCATCTAGGCAAACGGCGTGTTCTCACAGGAAGCATTTATCGCCCTTACTTGTCAACCCACTATAATCAAATCTAGCAGCTGACAGTGCCGGGATCAGGGTGCCAACCCCAAGGGTCCCCGGAAAGCAGACTGGCCCCGTGCTTCCCACTCCAGACATGATGGCACACTGAAATGCAGAAATGATGGTACGAGAAGGCAAAGGTTAAATCAAACTGGCAAAGCGGGTACAGTGAAGAAATTTAGCCGGAAAATTCACCAAGTGGGACATAAGGCTAAGTCTTTACACGTAGCTCATCAGTGTGAGATCCAGGACCACAAAAGGTCCAAGCCCTTCCTTCAAGATAAGTGGTGAGATAAAGGAGGTTTCTGGAAGGCTACTGCTCCCTTGAAGACCTCAGACGTTGGGGGAGAAAAAAGGATAGGTATGGAGCGGGGACGGGGAGTAGGATTTCAGAGCTGAAGAGAGGCAAAATATATGACCGTCAAACAATTGTGTAGAAAGGCAGTGTGATTCTGGAGTCACTGCAGTCAGAGATAACAGGCCCTGGAGGAGAGAGCCGAGGGAATTTCCCAAAGGATGGACAGTTCTAATGCAGCACTCTCTTCTGCTGTTAAGCGGTCACTGGCTTCTAAGAGCTGTTTCTATGAATGACTTACGGAGATGTTACATTTTCATGACTGCTGCCATTAGGCATTATTTGCATCAGTTTAGAATTTTGAAATCAAACTCGTTCTGCAGAACTAATTTGATTTTGTAACGTATACGGACTGAAGGGGTCTTTCATTCAGAACGAATGCATGAAATGAATGAATGAAAGAAAGACAGCCTCGGTCCATATGCTTTGCAGAACTTCACAAGACTGAGTGACCACGGTGCCAGGTACTGGGGTGAGGTATTAGGGGCGCAGGGATCATCTGGACTCCCTCTTTGACCTAAAGTATCGTGAGGTCAGGTGAGAGATTTCAATGTAACGTGACAACATGTGTACCAGGAGCACAAAGGGATACATTAACTGGGGAAACACTCGGCACAGAGACAGTATTTGGGGCTGGATCTTAAAAGAGGAGCAGGTTCACTGTCCTTTAATGTCTGATCTAGGGCATCCTACGCAAAGAGACTCACTCCCGTGCAAAGATCCAGATCCACAAAGAATGTGAGGTCTTTCAGGAACTCAGGGTGTTGTGAATATTAAATATGACAAGCGAGGTAGGATAGCTAGACAGGGTCAGGTCACCAGATAACAAAGGCCTGAAACTAAGGAGTTTGGACAACAGAGCCCAACTGTCGGGTCAACGGAAGTGGAAACGTGAATGGCGCTGATGATGGCTGATCTAGAATGCTCGGTCTGGCAACATTTTTATCATTTTTTTCTTATTGCATTTTTCATTTTCATTCCTGTGTAGTTAACATAGAGTGTTACATTAGTTTCAGGTGTACAATATAGTGATTCAGCAATTCTCTACATTACTTGGTGCTCACCGCGACAAGTGCACTCTTTAGGCGCCATCACCTATCATGAGTCTGGCAACATTCTAGTGAACTGTTGGAGGAAGGGGTGGCGAGACATGGAGTGACCGTCTTGAGGCCACTGCAATCATCCTGGGAAGGCATGAGGGGCCGGAGCCTGGACATTAGTTGTGCAGAGAAGAAGGAAAGGAAATCAGGTGACATCCAGGACGTAGAAAGGACAGGGCTTTTACCCCTCTGGCTGTGGAAGGGGTACAGGTTCAGACAAGTGTGGAGTACACATCTGGGGCGTCTGATGTGATTCCAGGACACAGAGTGGTACCTCCGAGCGTGGACTGGGCAGTCTGACTGCCAAAGTCTAAACCCTGGTTCTGACACTTCAGTGTGTCACCCAGGGCCAATTACTTAAACCTCTGTGAACCTCCATTTTCCTCCTTTACAAAAATGAGATGTCGGGATCAATCTCATGGGGCTGCTGTGAGGATGGAATGAAATGATGGCTGCAAAGCACAGAGCATCACGTCCAGCACTGCAGAAGCATTAGATAATCATCAGCTCTGATTCGTCGCATGACAATGTACAGTTAGGGAGCTGGGAAGATGATCTGGAATTCAGAAGATATATCTGACTAGAGATGGCTATTTGGAGCCCGTCGTTGTCGGGGCGCCTGGGTGGCTCACGGGGTTAAGCGTCCGACTTCAGCTCAGGTCATGATCTTGCGGTCCGTGAGTTCGAGCCCCACATCGGGCTCTGTGCTGACAGCTCAGGGCCTGGAACCTGCTTCGGATTCTCTGTCTCCCCTTCTCTCTGCCTCATGCTCTGTTTCTCAATAATAAATAAACATCAAAAAAAATTAAAATGGAAAAAAACAAAACAAAAAAACGGAGCCCACCGTTGTAGAAACCGCACTTACAACCGTGTGTGAGGATCCAGGGAGGGAGCACGGATAATGTGGTATCGAGCACAGCGCCTGACTGCAGTGAGCGCTCAGAAAATGGTGTTGAGGGGCGCCTGGGTGGCTCAGTCGGTTAAGCATCCGATTCCGGCTCCGGTCGTGACGGCACGGTTTGGGAGTCGGAGCCCGGCATCGGGCTCCGTGCTCACAGCACAGAGCCTGCTTGGGATGCTGTCTCTCCTTCCCTCCCTGCCCCTCCCCTGCTCGCACCTTATCTCACTCTCAAAATAAATAAATAAACTTTAAAAAAAAATGATAGAGATGGATATGTTTTCTATATCTATCTAGAGAGACAGAGACAAAGAGACAGAGAGAGAGAGAGAGAGAGTGAGTGAGTGAGTGAGTGTGGGGAGGGAGGGACGGAAGGAGACAAATAGGTTAGAGACCTCAATCCTCCAGAGTTCAGGACTGCCCCACAGGCAGGCACATCCTGAATCCCAGAGACAGACTTGTCACTGTAATTCCCGTAACACGTGCCAACCGATGGTGTTGTGAGTCTGGAAATAAACAAATTAGTGCGATGGTTTTTCTTTAACATCTAGTGAGAGGCACTGGGGTTGCATGTGCAGCGGGCCCACAATCAGGCTTCTGTTTTTCCCAGAGAAATTTGCTGCAAAGTCATTTGGGCAACCGCATCCTGAAAACACAGCCCGGCCAGGGTGATGGATCACCTTGCACGGATCTGCAATTAGCTATTTTCAAATGATGACAAAGTGTGAAGTTAACTGCTTATTTGAGAACTTTCTTTTTTCATCCAAAGTAAATCCAAATACAATTGAAAATCTGACCGTTCATTACTGGAGCTCTCTTGACTAAAAGCCAAATTGAATTTTAATTCCTAAAGCTCCGTGTGTATACAGTGCTGTGAGGACATCATAGATTTTTGGCTCTAGGCCCCAAAGATAAATTGGCTTTGGGATTCCTTGGATTAAGAACAAAGCCCTTCTTGGGGCGCCTGGGTGGCGCAGTCGGTTTAGCGTCCGACTTCAGCCAGGTCACGATCTCGCGGTCCGAGAGTTCGAGCCCCGCGTCGGGCTCTGGGCTGACGGCTCGGAGCCTGGAGCCTGTTTCCGATTCTGTGTCTCCCTCTCTCTCTGCCCCTCCCCCGTTCATGCTCTGTCTCTCTCTGTCCCAAAAATAAATAAACGTTGAAAAAAAAATTAAAAAAAAAACAAAGCCCTTCTTAAGAGATGTATTTAATTTTCACGATGCTTTCTTTTTCCTTTTAAATTGCAGTTTTTCTTGATCATGAAGATGCCACGAAAGTTCTGAGCCGGCCCAAGAGGTATAATTCAGGCAAACTGGAAGAGTTTGTTCAAGGGAACCTTGAGAGAGAATGTATGGAAGAAAAGTGTAGCTTTGAAGAAGCACGAGAAGTTTTTGAAAACACTGAAAAAACCGTGAGTATTTTCCACGTAACATACGTCAGATGCTAAGAACAGAAAACCTAAAAAGAAAAAGAAGAAAAAAAAGAACCCTCTCTCTGAAATTTTTAAATAGCTACACACATAGATGTATGACAAATGTTACAGAAGGGAAGCAATCAAATCCAAAACATTTTAAGTACTGCCATTAACTTGTCCTCTTTTTCTTTATAGACTGAATTTTGGAAGCAGTATGTTGGTAAGCAATTAATTTTTTCCTCTGGCTGGGACACGAAACATTTGAGAATTACTTTTCTCTGTGTAAACAGACAGTATATTAGACTCCGTCCAGAGCGTCCAACTCTTTTACCCAAGACCCAACGGTGATACATGACAGGTTTATGCCAGCATGGGAGGGATCAGCGGGCAGATAAGCTCACTCCTCCCCAGGGCTTTCAAAACATGGCGGCCGGAAGGAGGAAACTCAGGTTCCTTTGTCTGGGGACTGAATCAGAGTTCGCAGTCTTCAGCAGAGAACGTGAGAATGCTGACGGACTGAGACGTGTATTGTCTAGTACAAGTCCTCCTCCTTGTGATGGCCCCCAAGGCTCCCCGTGATGGTCCCGGCCCTCCCTTTCCACTGGCCCTGGGACCCTCTCCTCCTGCTCACCTCCTCACACACAGTGGGAAGTAGGGGGGAGAGGGGGGTGTTCCCCAGCCATCCTGGCCTCCCTGCGGCTCCCTGCACACCCCGGAAATGCTGCGGGAATGCTTTGGCTTTGGCCTTTGATCCGGCTGTTCCTTTACGGTGCCAGGTTCTCTTCCACCAGGTTCCCCTAGGCGCACTCCCTCCCCTCTTTCAGCTCTTCACCCGAGCGTCACCGTCTCCATGAAGCCCACCTTGATCATCTATTAGTACTTCAGCCGCCTCCCCATAACCCCATCACCTAGCAACCGCATCCTGCTCTATTATTTTTCGTAGCACTTTTTACCATCTGAGGCAACATATAATGTTCTTATTTGTGCCACTTATTATCTATTTTCCCCACCTCGTGAGAATGTAAGCTTCCCGTTGGTGGGGGCGTCCAAGTGTTTTGTTTACTGACGTACTCCCGGTACAGAAGCGCTGAGTAAATATTTGTTGAATGGGTCGACCAAAAAGAGGAAAAGCCAAACTTTCATGACAACTGAGCTTCGCAAACTCACGTAGAATCCAGCAGCAAGATTCTGAGGCAGCGTGAGCCCCACAGGTTGACATATCTGTCTGTACGGATAAAACCTAGAGAGCAAATTCACAGAGTTTCCAACACTTTGAGATCTAATTCTATTTTCCAGTTGCTGTTCTGGGGACACTATTAGACTTATTCATAGGCTGCTAACTCATAATGTCTCCGCTTTTGTTTTTATTTTTTGAAGATGATTTTCTAAGTAGTCTCTACACCCGACATGGGGCTTGAACCCACAACCCTGAGATCAAGAGACACGTGATCTAACCGGCTGAGCCAGCCAGGTGCCCCGTCCACTTTTATTTTTAAATCGTGAGGAAGGACGAGGTGCACTCTCTTACGTTCACTTTGCGTTTCCTTGTTAGTAATGAATGCAACCGTGGCAATTCGCTCCTCAGGTAATTACCCTGCAGTTAGCGCAAAGAAGTCTTTTTATTCTCCGTTTCTATTATATTTACACCTTTAAATCTTGTGATACATTTTTATTTTTTTCAAGATTCTATTCTTAAGTAATCTCTACAACCCAACGTGAGGCTCGAACCCACAACCCGGAGATCAAGAGGCGCATGCTCCACTGACTTGAGCCATCCAAGTGCCCCTTGGGACATGTAGTTTTTTAAGTTTATTTATTTATTTTGAGAGAGACAGAGCAAGCGCTGAAGGGGCAGAGGGGGGGGGAGAAAGAGAGAATCACAGAGCCTGACGTGGGGCTTGGACGCACACGCCATGAGATCTGAGTCGAAACCAAGAGTCAGACACTTCACCGACTGAGCCACCCAGGTGCCCTGTGAGAAATTTTTAAAGCAAATCAATTTCTACTTCCCTTCCCCCCCCCCAAACCCCTGGCTGTACTTAAACCCCCACGACCGCTTCTTCGCTCATCCCACCCCCCAGCAGGGTTGGCCCAAACCTCGCAAGCACCGCACCGCATTTTGAAGCCGGGCCCCTGCCTTCTAGGTCACAGGCCGCACTGTTTACTGTATCTGGGGCCAAGATTATCTCGGAAACATCAGAGGCGCGACTCTGTCCCTACCGCTTCGTCCGCCAAAAACAAGAACAAAAAAGCAAAGAGAAAACCAAAACGCCATGCCGTCTTTCGCTTGCAGCAGGAAACAGCCGATGCTATTTCTCACCGGGCGGGCTTTTACAGACTGCGGGGCGCAGGGCCCTCACTCGCCTGCTTTATTCTCTGCTATCAACTCACCCCGGACAGGGCCCGGTTGGAGCAGAAAGATGTCCGAGCACATTAGCTAGCATGGGTCAAGCACCTTACAGTCTACAGCGTGCCTGTCCTATTTAATCCTCACACCGACTCTGTGAGCAAAGCATTATTCGCCTCATTTTACGGAGGATGCTGAGGCTTAGGGAGGCTAAGAGACTTGCCTAAAGGTCATCCAGCTGGGATGGGGGTGGGCACAGAGCCCAGAAAAGAACCCAAATTCCCTAACGTGCAAGCCTTTCTCTTTCACAATCACCCCTCCCGGCCTTGAAATCTGAATGCAGTTATTCATTAAACCACCACCTAGTAGCCTTAAACGGGAATCTCTCGCTTGGCAAGATCTTGTCCCTTGTTGTCTTTGACCCCTGCCGTCCGTGGCTTTGCCCGAGCCCAGGGTACACGCAGGCAAGCACCCGAAGGAGGACTAAATGCAGGATAAAATGACACTCGGTTTAAAGATATGTCTCAGCAAATGAGTTGCTGCGTCGCTGGCTGCAAGCCCAGACCCTTTCAGTGAAACATCCTAAATAATTCAGACCCGTTGGTCTATAATATAAAGCGCAAACGTAGCTCGTTTTTTAGACCAGTTCGAACATCAATAATAATAAACCAGAGATAACGTATTTTGTTTTCAGAGCATTGGAACAAATTGAACTAGCTGTGCAAAAGCACATTGGATCAAGGGGCAGAGGGGACAAGGTCTAATCTTTACGGCAAGCAGCCTTCCCAGAGAAGGGACTATTTCGGAGAAAGGGAGAGGAACCCCGGGTCGACGGGACCCGGATACACAGTGACTGGGAGCACGACAGATGCGCCGCCGTCCTCCCTAGGGCAGGCACACGGACAGGCTAGGTGGCAGGGAGTTTGGCTCTTGAGTATGATCTAGCTCCTATTGTTTTCTTCCGGGCTGTTTCTCTTAGCTCAAAGCGTGTACCCGTCTCCCCTCTGGTTCTATTCATCCCTTTCTCCCGAAGCTTCCTTAGAAGTGTGGATGGAGCCGGAGCGTTCAGAAACCAGACTGAAAGGCTCCCTTCTCATCCTGACCCTTCCCCTCTTGCCGATTCTTTCCTCCTGTTTTCTTTCCACCGGTGTCTTCAAAGGCTCTCGAGGACTCTCGGAAGGTACAAACTTCAGGAAGGGCGGACAGGACACACAGCCCATCGCTACATAAATAAAGCAGATCTTCAGCTCTTTTCAGACCTTTTCATGTTTAATTCTTTGTATTAAAAGTTGTTTCTCACCTGAAACCGATAGGACGCTCTATGTCGACTGACTGAAATTAAAATAGAAACTTAAAAATTTGGTTTTAGGGGCGCCTGGGTGGCTCAGTCGGTTGAGCGTCCGACTTCGGCTCAGGTCATGATCTCGCGGCTCGTGGGTTCGAGCCCCGCGTCAGGCTCTGTGCTGACAGCTCGGAGCCTGGAGCCTGCTTCGGGTTCTGTGTCTCCCTCTCTCTCTGCCCCTCCCCTAACTTGTGCTCTGTCTCGATCAAAAATAAATAAACGTAATAAAAAAAATTATTTTTAATTTGTTTTTAATTTGTTAAAATTTGTTTAATTTGTTTAAAATTTTTTTAAATGTTTTTAATT
>NW_024420501.1:3108352-3113210 GCF_014898765.1 Herpailurus yagouaroundi
AGAGAGAGACAGAGAGAGACAGAGACAGAGAGAGACAGAGAGAGAGAAAGAGAATCCCAGGCAGGCTACACACAGTGCAGATCCCAACAAAGGGCTCAATCCCAACGTCCCTGATATCATGACCTGAGCTGAAATCAAGGGTCAGACGCTCAACCAACTGAGCCACCCAGGCGCCCCCTCTAGATCTTTCCTTTTAACCTCTACACAGTATTTTGTTGTAGAATATTCCACAATATTCCATTCTTCTGTTCATGGTCATTCCTGTTGTCTCCAAATTTTGTACTGTGCTACTATGAACATTCTGGGACACATCTCGAGCATGCGTGTGTTTCTCTGGGGCAGATATTTAGGAACGGAACTGCTAAGTTATACAGTACTCATTTCAACTTTGCTTACTATTGGAAAATTGTTACCGAAGTGTTGCACCAGTTTATGTTCCCGGTAGCACCGTGTAAGAATTCTTGCTTCACATCCCACCCCCTCCCCCGCCCCAGCACTTGGTGTTTTCAGAATCCAGGTAGATTTCTAAGGTACTAATTCCGGTATGTAAGATGGCTGTTTTGCACTGAATTCAGGTATTTTAAAACTAGTTGTAAATGTGCAGGGAGGTATAGCCCTATATCTTCCCCAGCTGCAGTAAAGAGATCATTTTAGCTTCTGAAGATAGATTCCAAAATGTCCGCCATGGTGGAAAAGTTACGGTTCCGTTAGTCACTAACGTTTTATTTGTTCTCCTTTGATGTCTCATAGATTGTTATGGAAAAGAGCACATTCACTATCAAACTGCGAGTAAAAGTTAACTGAAGTAGGGGGCACCTGGGTGGCTCAGTGGGTTGAGGTCGAGCGCCCCCGACTTCCGCTCAGGTCATGATCTCATGGTCCGTGAGTTCCAGCCCCACATCGGGCTCACTGCTGTCAGCACAGAGCCCACTTCAGATCCTCTGTCCCACCCCCGCTTGTGCTCTCCCAAAATATAAATATTAAAAAAAAAAAAAAAAAGTTAATTGAAGTAATCCTAGGCACATCAAGCTCTTTTCATGCTTCAAATCTTTGACTTTCTCTTCTGCTCCATTATGATATTTTCATTGTTCTCCAGCCTGGTTGCATTTCTTTGCTTATTTTGATAGTAATCAAGTTAGTGAGTCTCTCTCACAAATATGCAGATGAAATGTATCTTCGAAATGATTTATATTTGATTTTGGTTGGGTTTATGCAAAGTTTCATTTAGCCGAAGGAATACATCTTCATGAAGTTCAACTTCACTGGCTGTTCTCAATACACGTTAATGGTCCTATCTGGAGGTCATATACTGAAACCATCTCCCCAGAATTTAGTGCGCTAATTTGTACGTGTGAAAATGAGGTGATCAACAAACATCGGATAGGCGCTCGCTAAGTGCAAAGCAAAACTGAAGACCTAAATATATCATGCGTGAGCTTTAATATATATAATACATTTTGAACTAAAAAGGAAAGCCTATTGTCACTTCTACTGATTTTCTTTTCAACAGTACAAAGGGTTTAAGTTTTCTCTTTAACACTGGTTCCTTTTTTTTTAATGTTTATTATTTATTTTTGAGAGAGAGACAGACAGACAGAGTGTGAGTCGGGGAGGAGCAGAGAGAGAGGGAGACACAGAATCCAAAGCAGGCTCCAGGCTCCGAGCTGTCAACACAGAGCACAACATGGGCTCGAACCCACCAACTGTGAGATGATGACCTGAGCTGAAGTTCAACACCTAACGGACTGAGCCACCCAGGCGCCCCAACACTGGTTTGTTCCTAAGCGTTTTTGCTGGCCTTGGGCAGGCCCCATGAAACCAATCACAAACTGACCATTTCAAATCAATGTAGGGAAGTGTACCAAAATGTGATAAAAAATAACTTGCTTTGACAATTACTTGCTTGAGACTTGATTCGTTAAGCACTCTCGAGTTTACTGCCCCTAGGGGAAGCAGGTTCCTATGTTCTAATACCTATTGAGTGAAACTGGATTGATTTCTGACCAAGCCCCAAACAGAATCACTAATTTCTCTTCCAGTGAAGCATTATACTCCCTTACATTTACAAAAATATACTCAGAAATGTCCTCGCTTCTTAAGAGAATACTAGAGCCCAGATGTCAGGATGGCTTTCATAACAACTCTATGAGATTCATACGCAATTTTGGAAATGTCACCAATAACGTTTACTCTTCAGCCAACATAGGAATAAAAACTGGAATACCCATTTTAATTTTCAAGGAGCTCTTTGGAGATTAGCTTCTTTCTAACTAGTTCACTGAAAGCACTTGCTCAAAAAAAACTCAAAGTAAATTTAAAGGCAAAAGAAATGTTTCATTGTGTGATGGGATGCTCACTGAGGCATCTGAAACATTTCTCAGTTGTTAAAAAACAGAAGATTCAGTTGAACCAACTTGATAGATTTTTGTTCCTTCTCTATATTAAGCCCAAAGTTCTGGTTCCCTAGTGGGCTTTGGAAGAGGTGAAGTCTGGTGAACCCAACTAGGTGCCCTTTGCAAAAGCAATGGTTCAGAAAACCATCTCAGAGATCTAGCTGTCTTCTGGGTTTCCTTGGGCTCCATGATATGGAAGCAGATTTTTTTCAGAGTGTAGAAATATCCACTCACCAATGTGGCTATCCATCTAACCCCTGAAACCTCATTTACAGCTATCCTGGGGGAAGAAACTGTTTTTAAGTTTATTTAGTTTGAGAGAGGGACACATTGCAAGTGGGAGAGGGCCAGAGAGAGGGGGGAGACAGAGAGAATCCCAAGCAGGCTCCACACCATCAGCACAGAACCCAATGTGGGGCTCGAACTCATGAACCGTGAGACCACGACCCGAGCCGAAATCAAGAGTCAGACACTTAACCGACTGAGCCACCCAGGAGCCCTAGAAAAAAAACACGTCAGTTTTCCTTTATTTAAGTAATCTCTACACCCAACATGGGGCTTGAACTCATGATTCCGAGAGCAAGAGTCACATGCTCTTCCGACTGAGCCAGCCAGGCGCCCCTGGATGAAGAAACTTTTTGAGCACAACATTTTATCCTAGTTCTAGTCAGATCTCTCCATCTCTGTCTCTCAGGGAATTATGAAGCAAGGCTCAAGGTAAACATCTATTTTTCCCAATTTCCTTAGCATCGTTTATTAAACAGTGCCCAATTTCCCCACATGCCATGCTACATCCAATAATACAGCAAATTCCATATGTGTAAGACTTTGTTTCTGGTTTCTCTTCTCTGTTCTATTGTATCTGGCTACCATGAGGCTAATTCTCACTGTTTTATTTATTACCGCATTATGATGAACCTGAAGGTCAACATTTAACTCAAAATACCTCTGGTATCTTTCGGGTGTCGCTAATAAAGGAGAGGAAAGGAGGATTCAACATATAATTGATACTAAACTGAAAAAAATACACGACTAAATTTAAGGTTGAATATTTTTAATGTGGAATTAACACAAGTACATTTACATTGTAAGTACATTTACAATGTAATTAAATTTTGAAGACTTAAAGGGAAATTGCTGCTATGTTTTATAGTAACACACATTTATAGCCCAATAAAATTAATACAGTGCATTTCCATGTACAAATACATATATAAATGCAGCATTCGTTGTACAGTGATTAAGACATTAAAAGACTATAACTGTATGTTTGAAACTACAGAACTCAGTATCATCTTAAAGGATTAAAATCGCTAGTTTAATACCATAAAAATGAAGACGTTTTGTGCAGAGGGGCATCATCAATCAAAAATTTTATCTCCTAGCTGTGTCTTCTAACCACAGGGTCAGCACTCAAGAGAAACGTACTTTAGTCTCATTTTGTTGTTGTTATTGTCGTAGAAGCATTAAGCGAAACATCACATTTATGGACATTTTCATGAGCGAGTTATAAATCAATCATCATAAATTCAGCAAATTGGACATTCGAAGACTTATAATTTGCAGGTACCTTTGAATAAAATACAATCGGTTTGTCATACAAACTGTTACATCAAATGATACCACTGGCATTAACTATGATCTTAACATGACACATAAACCTACTTAAAAGATACATTTATGTCTAATATAGTTATTGTGGTGTTTATCGTAAAACCAATAATCAAAAACCATGCGCCTAATGTGCCAACTTGACAGGAAAACTCACAACCCGTGATTCAAAAGGCAGCAATTTCAAACCATTGTCTTCAGTGGTCCGTAAAAGAAAATACTCCAAGCATAAATTCAACACCGCATGCAAAAGCTGGCCCTGGGCTTTAAAGCAAGTGGTCACGCTTTTTACATATTTAGAAGAAAGACATCTCTACACGGATCACCAAAAAAAAAAAAAAAACAACCCTAGGAAGAGACACAATATAACTTAAGAACACCTTTACCAGAACTGCTTTTTCTACAAAACGCAAAAGCAAGTGAAGACACTGGAAACGTAGAGCTTTGTAACAGGAACACCTCTTGTGCAAATAGGAGTCTTTCACTTAAAGCTGTGACACGTGTATCCAAGTTTCAATGCGTAAAATGTAAACTTCAACACATCCTAACTACAGGATTTTTGGCTTTGGATCTTTCCAGAGCCGTAAGACAGCTCTGTCAACCCTAATACCAGTCAAAGTGCAAAAGAGGTCCTTCAGAACACATCCCTTTGGTACGTTAGAGTCCCACAGGTAACAGAAGTAAATAATGAAATAAAATCATCAGCCCACAAAGGGGTTTAAACTCTCTGGTTATCTCTCTTCTCTCTTTGGAATTTTGTTTTGTTTTGTTACTGAAAAGTTACCCCGAACATTACAGGGAAAGCGTTTTGCCTGGAAATGTTCCGAGTGAGTGATCTCTGGGTTTTAGATGGA
>NW_024420501.1:3113310-3153888 GCF_014898765.1 Herpailurus yagouaroundi
GGTGTGAAGATGGTTCTTGCAAGAATGAGACAAACTGTGAATGACGAAGTCCTTCTCAGTCCTGAGGAAATTCTATGAATGTCATGGGCAGCACAGATCATCCTGACTCTGTAACGCTTTTAAGAAATATAATCTAGTTCACACCTCCAAAGGAAATCTTATTTCGAAAAGTCTATTCATTCTCCTTTCATTCAAGGGGAACTTAGTTTCCTTGTGTTACTCAGAGCAGCAGCTACAAAATAATGAAGAATGATCAACGTGAGGATTCAAAAGGTGCATCCTAAATCCAAAGGTGATGTCTCTTGCTTGTTTATTTCACTATGAAAGGTGTTATTCTGGTACAAGATTATTTCTTGAAGCCATCTAGTTTATGAATGGCATAACTTTACTGGCAGCAAAATAAACAGAATTCACATCTCCTACAACCGGATTTCATAAATATTGTATGAGTTATGCTTGTGTGCATATAGATAACAGGAAACATGTTAAGCACGTAAGTATCAAAGAGATGTTTACCCTGTATTTGCCAGATTCCAAATAAGATAGCCTCGTATCTATCTTTAAACCTAAGTGCTGCCGACAGTTGCCTGTGTGGTCAACTGTAATTTCCTAACCCACTAACTGGCACACATTCAATTTTTGTAGGCCACAATACACTATTTTGCTCCATGCGGTGTAATGAGGGTAGATCTCAATCCAGACCACTTGATACTATAGCATTCAACAAAAACCTACCAATGAGTATTAATGTGTCAAAGGACTTAAGTCATAAATGCACGTGATGGGAAAGGCATGCATGCTCTCAAAAGGTCTGAAGTCAGAACTTTCTAGAGAATAGGGACCAAGGGGACCTAGAGCCTTGATCCAGTAGCACACCGCGCTGAGAGCACTAAATGCTTTAAGTGCTGGTGATCTATCAATACATTACATTTCTACCCTCCCGATGGCACGAAACAAAAAAAAAGGTTATTGGAAAACTATGCTTATGGTAGAAAATTAAAAGAACTAGAAAAGATAATGCGGTTTTTGCCAACTAAAGCGTACACGTTAACACACACAGAGCAAGCCCTTTGCCGTCTGGGAAACAAGCACTGGCCCAAAGCCAATGTAAGCTGTTTGGCCACGTGCTTGCCAAAGGGTAGTGACACACACTGAATCTACGGTGATTGGTTACAGTAATGGAATCACTTCAAATTAAAGCTAATCGAATATGTAATTTTACATGTCCCACAGTTCAGTTAGCTGAAACGTAATGTAATTAACTTTGTCCCTAATTAAGTATGAGGGCAGTCTGGCTCTACATTTAAAATGATGATACAAATGATGGAAAACCTACCAAGTCTTCCTGTATTATATATATGGAAGCTAGATGAACATACTTGGTGTTTTCAGTTTTGAATCTTGGAGACCGGAGCACAAGAAACACCATTATTTTCCAATACACACATGGCTTTATTGGTTTTTGAACTGCTTCATAAAAAATGATTTATATACGTTACTTTCAACAGCTTCTCCAGCATGTACTTTCAGGGACTCCTGTATTTCTTCTCTCATGAATCATTTATTTTATTTTTTTGAGAGGTGGGGAGAGGGAGAGAGAATCCTAAGCAGGCTCGATCTCATGAACTGGGAGATCATGACCTGAGCCGAAATCAAGAGTCGGACGCTTAACCGACTGAGCGACCCAGGCGCCCCTGTCGTCAATCATTTAAATAAGCATAAAGCAGTTAGCAGAAAGCTGGCCATGTTGATTTTCAAACTTTTCAATGTAGCAGATGGAATCAGTGAAATCTGGGGGGAAATGTGATTCGGTACAACTATCTGGCTTCTGAAAGTGTTGGCTTTTAGTATCTTAGATTTTATCTTATTCTAACATACAAATTTTTAAAGTTGTATGTGCAACTTTCAATTCAGCATGTGCAAGGTTTCTATTTGATACTCTTCTTTTATAGTGCTTCTGCCTCGTATAATGCAAGAAAGAAAGAAACTGTTAACTACTTGAAGTTATGAAGATATTGTCCTGTGCTTTCAGATTTCAGAAGCTTTTACTCTGGGTTTTATGTTCAGGTCTATGATCCAACTCAAACCGCTTTTTGTATACGGTATGAGATGTACGGATGAAGGTTCATTTCTTCTCCGATACGGATATCCAGTTGCTCAAGCACCACTTGTTAAAACAACCTGCCTTTCCCCATCCGGCTGGCTCGGTACCTTGATTGAACATTTTTCGATTATGTGCATGTGGATCCATTTTAGAAATCTCTATATTTTTCTACACTTACATCAATACCACATCGCATTTGTTACTATAACCCTATAGTAAGTCCTGAAATCAGATATGTAAGTCCTCCAGATTTTTGAGATTCTTTTGTTCTGGATTTTTTGCCTTTCCATATGCATTTTATTTTTTTTATTTGAGAGAGAGAGAGAACATGAGTGGGGGAGAGAGGTGGGGGGGTGGGGAGGGAGAGGGAGAGAAAATGAATCTTAACCAGTCTCCACGCTCAGTGTGGAGCCTGATGCAGGGCTCGATCTTCGACCATGACATCACGACCTGAGACAAAATCAAGAATCAGACGCTTAACTGACCGAGCCACCCAGGCACCCATCCATATGCATTTTAGAATAAACCTGCATTTTTTTAATACTCAGATTTTGAGTGCGTGAACTCTATAGGTCAATTGGGTGACGATGGATTTTTTTTAAGTTTATTTTGACAGAGTGAGAATGCAAAAGTAGAATAGGGTCAGAGAGAGAGAGAGGGAGAGGGGGAGAGAGAGAGGGAGGGGGAGAGAGAGGGAGAGAGAGAGGGAGAGACGGAGGGAGAGAGGGAGAGGGAGAGAGGGAGGGAGAGAGGGAGGGAGAGAGGGAGAGGGAGAGGGAGAGGGAGAGGGAGAGAATCCCAAGTAGGCTCAGCACTGGCAGAGCCCCAATGAGGGCTTGAACTCATGAACCGTGAGATCGTGACCTGAGCCAAAACTAAGAGTTGGACACTTAACTGATTGAGCCATGCAGGTGCCTCAGGGGACAATGGATTTCTTAACAACACTGAGATTTCTTAACAACACTGTGATTTCCAATCCTTAAACATGGTATCTCTCCCTCCCCCTTATTAAGTTCTCTTATATATATCTCAGCAGTGATTCGTGGTTGTCAGTATAGAAGGCTTAGACATCTGTTGTTAAGATTTATCCCTATTTATTTTACATTTTATATTACTAATGTAAATGGTATTGTTTTTTGAAATCAGTTTTTTCAATTCTCTGTGGCTAGGATCGAGAATTACAGTTTATTTTGTATAATGATTTTGTACACTCTGGCCTTATAAAATTTTATTACTTCTACTAGGGTCTTTTTGTGTAGAGGTTCCTTATGGTTTTGTACAAATACGTGATGTGCTCAGCATGACGGCGCTGCCTCTTCCCTTCGTTTTGTTCTCTCTTTATCTTGAGTTATGAAAATGGCTATAATAGAAATGGTGAGAGTGAATATCCTTGGCTTGTTCCCAATCTCAGGGCGAAGGCTTCCAATATTTCACCATTAAGTATGATGTTAGTTGTGGTTCTTCATGAGCGTACATGATCAGATTGAGGAAATTCCCTTTATTCGTCGGGTGAGAGTTTTTTTCACGGATGAATATGGACTCTTGTCAGCTATTTAAAGGATGACATAATTTCCCCCTCTGTTACGTTCATATGGTGAATTGCGGTGACTTTTAAGTTTGTAATACAAGTATCTGAACATCCAATTTGAAGTAGTTCTAAGTTCTCTTTTTTGTCCCACGTGTTCCTTGGAGGTGCGTTGCTTACCACCCAGAGATCCACGGACATCCATTTCTAATGCTTTTTAAGACTTTATATGATTACAGTCTTCTGAAATTTATTGGGACTTATTGTAATGACCCAGCATATGATCTATCTTGGTGAATGTTCCATGTACACTTAAAAATAATGGTGTATTCTACAGTCGTTGGGTGCAGGTTTTAAGTAAATGTCAACTAGTTCAGATATGTCAGACTCTCCTGATTACTAATTATGTAATTCATTCAAAAATTATCTAAATAATTCAACAACCGGTGAGGAAAAACTCTAAAAGGTGACCCAGATTTAGGGTACCTAAAAAAGCAAACAAGAAGTGACCTTTATTTATTTAATCTCTATACCCAACCTCTATACCATTTAATCTCTATACCATCTAATCTCTATCCCCAACGTGGGGCTTGAACTCACGACCTTGAGCTCAAGAGTCGCATGCTCTTCTAACTGAGCCAATACAGAATTCTAATACAAGTCCAAAACTAGGAATTCAAAGGAAATATGTGCATATGATAATAATGTTCACAAAAAGTCTGTGTTTTCGTGGGGTTTTTTTTTTTTGGTGATACCTGTTGATAGATAGCTCAGTATTACTTAGGGGGAAAATGTAAAAGAATACTGGTTTATTTTCAAATACAGAAATTTTATGTATTAAGTGTAGGGTTAATAGAAGGGAATATTAGGTCAGCACTCATTACTTTATGCTACCTTCATATATTACGTCTTGGACACAGACACGAGTGTGTGTGTGTATGTGGCTGAAAGCTAACATAAGGAAACAACATACTCAGAACTGAGTGAAATACACTGGTAAAGCGTTCTTGGACAGTATAAGGCCGGTACTTTAAAAGCACATCATCAGTATTTAGTTCTGAAGGATCTCTTACAAGACACCTTGGTATCTGAGACTCTCTTCCATACCAGTCAACCTCGTAGGGAAAAGTGTAACATGTTTTAAAAATCTTTCTTCATTATTTTAAAGCTATGAAAGGAAAAAAATAAAATAAAATCCTAGCCAACATAATATGCTTGCAGCTCTATTTCTAAGTGCAGAGAAGTTCTTGCCTATGTCGACTGCATCCTTGGTGAAGCTTTAAAACTGCTAGCCTTTAAACAAACAGTATACAGTCTGTTCATATTATACCTGTAACTTTGGCATTCCGAAACCTATAGTCACCAATTAAAATCTGCGAAGTATTCCCGGGAATCAGACCTTCTTTTCTTCTGTTTAGATTTTTCACCAACCTAAATGATAAATGAATTAGTAGCCAACAGTGGTAATATACGGTAACGACAACAACAAAAAACACATGTAATCCAATGACCTTCGTGACACTGTGCTTGAGTCCTGTGAGTGACCTACAAGGGACTTAGGTTACTAGCAAAAATGCTGATTACTTTAATGATCCATCATTACTTTTCACCCTGGCCTGTACTCGTCCACCTTTAGAGTCAAAGTACACACTCCATGTAGCCTTTCAGCTAAAGTCATGGGCACAGTGAAGACAACAATCATTTCATAGCAAAGTTCCAAAAGATTTATGGAAGTTTCGCTCACTCAGTCCTCTCCCAAACAAGATTTCCTTCCTGCTTTGGACTCTCTATAATTACACAGTATATTCGGCAGAACCATCTTGGCAATCGGTGCTAAATGAAGTCAAATGCATTAGAGTAGAATGGTAGGACTAAAAAGTCAATATGTGAATTGACAAAGAGAAGGTGACTGTGTCGTAAAGTAGCAAAGCATGGTTCCTGGCACACACTGGTAGGCATTCATTAAAAATGAGATGAGTTAATGAGTGACTTCAACGACCAAATGTAGTGGGATCTGTAGCCATTACAAAGCCAGGTCTCTCAGTTGAAATGTCTGAGCCAAGGGTAAACCACAAAAGAGCATGCAGACTCATAGCATTTCATTCTTTCAAAGCATGTTTCACTCACCAAAGGTTAACATTCCTTTCAGTGAGCTATATAGGCATAGCTGAAGCAATGAAAATGAGATACTGATAAGAAATGTGATATTTCTGCTTCTTGGGACTGTATAACAAAGATACAAGTAAAGCGGAACATTTGATTAGATATGCATGTGCCCCCGGCAAAGGTCATCATAACCACTGAGAACACACTTACCATTGACCTTCGGCATCTTCATGAAGAAACTGAAAGACATCTCCATTTCTGATCAGGAGGTCTTCTGGGCCTCTCTTCCTGCCATCTGCTAGGGCTTTGTAATTGCCTGGAGACTATAAGGTTGTTTTGAAAGATCACATTACAAATTTGACTATAAAACGGCCTGGGTAACTGCATGCTCTATGACATAAAGAATTCACTCTTCAGTGGGAATAGTGGTGGCTACAGCAGCCCAGCGGGGATGACCAAACACGGAACCATTTGTGATGGGGGAAGAAAAAGCAGAACATGGCCTTATGGAGCCTGAAGAATTCATTTTTATTTGCAAAAAAGAGAAGTAGAGCACAAACTACACAGAAAATAACAGAGCACGATGACTTTAACTTCTATGAATTATAAGCACAAACCCACGGGGCACCTGGGTGGCTCCGTCGGTTAGGCGTCTGGCTCTTGATTTCGGCTCAGGTCGTGATGTCACAGTTTCGTGAGCTGTGAGCTCAGGCCCCGCATCGGGCTCTGTGCTGTGAGCCCAGAGCCTGCTTGGGATTCTCTCTGTTCCTCTTTCTCTGCCCCTCCCCCCGCCTCTCTCTCAAAGTAAATAAACTTTAAAAAAAAAAAAAAAAAAAGCATAAACCCAGAAAAAAAACCCAGTGTGAAACTAATTTTTCAATACGGTTACTTGTAAACTGCTCCCATGGAAAATTTATCTAGACACACACAAAAGGCAGCAGCCCTAAGCAAAGACTCACTAACACCCTCAAAAGGATTTCTGGGATTTGTATCATTTTGCACAGGTAAAAGTAATGAACACAGACATTCTGGGTCCAATAAAAGCACATTAAACCATAATGTTGTGCTTAACTTGGCCTTAATCTTTTGACAGCTATCATGTGAGCTTGATTCATTAAGAAGCTAAATAAATTATCTAAGGCCCACTGATTGCACTTTGCTACAACGTAGAGAGAGACGAAATAATTTTCAAGTCCAGAAGTAGTCTTTTTTTAAAGATTTTATTTTTAAGTAATCTCGGGGTGCCCGGGTGGCTCAGTTGGTTAAGCGCCCGACTCTCGATTTCAGCTCAGGTCATGATCTCGTGGTTCGTGGCATCGAGCCTCATGTCAGCGCAGAGCCTGCTTGGGGTTCTGTCTCTCCTCTCTCTCTCTGCTCCTCCCTCGGCTCGTGCTTGCTCTCTCAAAATAAATACATAAATAAATAAACTTACAAAGAAAAAAAAGAATTTATTTTCAAGTAATCTCTTGAATTTTAACCCAGTGCAGAGCTTGAACTCACAACCCCAAGATCAAGAGTCGCGTGCTCCACCGTCGGAGCCTGCCAGGCTCCCCAAGTCCAAAGGTGCCCTGAGATGAGGAATTTTCCAGCACAGCAGCTCACCCACTGAAGACGGGCATTTAAAAAGAGTACCGTAACTAAAAATCTTTTAAATGAAAGAGTCACGTGGTATCGATTCTTTGCACATGCCAAGGAATTAACCTGAAAACAATATCCACATCACTCGGGCCAAACATCTTTTGAGCAGTACTTTCCATCAGCCTAACAGAGCGGCTCATTGCAACCCATTTTACTTTTTGCTCTCTCGTATGTTCTCCTTAGTAGCGCAACTCAGGGAATAACGGCGAGGTGACAGAGCTTACAGGGTCTTCTCCATCTCTGTCCCCATCCCCTGTGATGAAAGTCACGCTGCCTCCACGCTTCGTTTTCTGCCACCGTGGCTGGGAAAGGGCTTACTCAGCACCTTGATAGCTCCTGACGAGCCCTTCACAGAGCATCTGCAGAAAACATCTAAACCCGAACTGGCTTCCTCTGAATTTTTGCTCACGTCTGAACTCTCTCTCCCGTCCTCAGATAGTATTTAATTAAGGAAACTCCCGTCCAAATATGTATTACGGTCACTGTTTCATTCAGAGAAAGACTACTGTTAACTTTTTTTGAAGGTCTGATTTATTTTTGAGAGAGAGAGTGAGGAAGCACAGGGGAGACAGAGAGGGAGACAGAGGATCTGAAGCGGGCTCTGCACTGACAGGAGAGAGCCCGATGCGGGGCCCGGACCCACGAACGAGATCATGAGCCGGGCTGAAGTCAGATGCCTAGTCAACTGGGCCACCCAGGCGCCCCTAATTCTGTTACCTTTTTAAAGAAAGCATTCCAGGGTCGGCGCTGCGCAGCTCTGTGACTATCCACACCAGTAACTCCCTTAGCCCAACATGAGAACAGCCCAACTGCATTTGCTGCTATGAAGGGCACCGAGGAGAGGTCCACTCCACAGGAGTGTTCCCACCCTCCAAGCTGCTGACCTCAGAAAACTGTAGACAGAACCCTCAACAGTCCTAAATGCCTCTCTCCTAATAATTGGCTCGGATCCTAACCACAGCACACACTATTTCTTCCAGAAGTTACTTTTACTCTAAAACAAACTTTTAGTTTTATGGGGTGCTCCCTTGCTCCATCAGGCCGATGTGGCACCACTGACACGTTTTGGCCACCCACAAAAATGTGCTCCCCAGATGTTATCAAAGAGTTTCATACGTGTAAAGTTTATTCCCTAGGTTTTCCAATCTGGAATCGAAACTGATCGTTAAAGTAGACGTGACTCTCTCCTGTGCTCTCTGATCTTATCTCCGCCGCTGCGATTGAAGACAGGGGTGAAGTTCAACGAGAGAGAAAACTGGTCCATGTACAGAGACGCGGAACTAACAGACCAGATGTCCCACCAACCTCAGCAAGAGCGCCACAGGGAGCTCAAACCGGTTCTACCGGCAGAGGGGAGTGCTTACTAATGAATGTTCCCGGTAAGACTGGTTCCAAATCTTTTGGCTACGAAATACACCTAACGGCCTCGAGGATCTGGACGGAAGACTGCCCCCACGTGCCTCACTATTGCATCAGTAAAACTGCCCCAACCGTTTTTCTTTATTTATTTACTTGCATATGTCATTACTGACCATTAGGGGCCTTTCTTCTTCTTCATTGTCATCATAAGAAGAATAGAAATAGTTGCTTGACCACTCCTCAGGGTCTTCAGAAATTTCTGCAGGTGCTGACATCTGGGTCCAAACTAGAAGAAAAACATGGAGGGGGGGCAGTTCCTTAATGGTGCTGGTCTAACACAGGGAGTGAAATCATCAAGGCTATAACCGTCAGTGGCCCAGAACAGTATCTTTATATAATAACACCTCCAATTAGACTGTACTAGTTTAGAATTTCTGATATTTCAGAAAGGGCCTGGAATGTCATATACTTCTGTTACTTCCTAGGATGGTTGCAAGTTGGAGCTGGTGGGAGAATTATTAAAACTAGTAAGTTAAATAACATTCCAGAGAATATTGACCCTTTCGATATAGAGAATATTATAGAGAAGAGAATATAATCCCTGCCAAAGTTGTTTTCTATGGAATTGCTATTGGTCCTACTCAAACAGCACTTGCAACATCCTACCTAATAATATTAGCTCTGACCTGTCTTACTTCCTTACTAGGCAAAGACCGTGGGTCATACATAATATATCCATAAGAGTCCTGCGTGTAAGAGGTGCTTAATTCATAAAATATATCAGGGGCGCCTGGGTGGCTCAGTCGGCTAAGTGTCCGACTTCGGCTCAGGTCATGATCTCACAGTTCGTGAGTTCGAGCCCCGCGTCAGGCTCTGTGCTGACAGCTCGGAGCCTGGAGCGTGCTTCGGATTCTGTGTCTCCCTCTCTCTCTCTCCCCCTCCCCCACTCATGAGCGCGCTCTGTCTCTCTCTCTCAAAAATAAATATACATTAAAAAAAAATTAAAGGGGCGCCTGGGCGGCTCAGTTGGTTAAGCATCCAACTTAGGCTCAGGTCATGATCTCGTGGTTTGTGAGTTCGAGCCCGCATCGGGCTCTGTGCTGACAGCATAGAGCCTGCTTGCGATCCTCTGTCCCTCTCTGTCTCTGCCCCTCCCCAGCTCTCACTGTCTCTCTCAAAAAAATAAATAAAATAAATAAAAACATTAAAAAATAAAATAAAAATATATTGAATTGATACAGACTAAATAATCTCATCCAGGCAGAGAACTAACAGAATCTCATCTTGGCCACACTAAACTATTCATGTTATCTTGGAAAAATCACGTCAAATTTCTCTAACTTGGTTTCCTCATCTGGCAAATGAAGGCAACGGTACCAGGCCCTCATCCTGACTGTTCAAGGGGCCGCAGCATAGATGACCTGAAGGAAGTGACTTTCAGTTGAACAAGGCTGTCATTGCTTGTTTCTCTTCAACTAGGAGAGAACTCGTCCGGACTGAGGACCTTCTTATTTACGTATCAAGTATCAGACATTTGCTAAGCATTTCTCTTAAGCATTTTTCTAGAAAAGTCTATGCTGTTTATCCCAGAGTTGTATAGATGACCCTGCCAGGTGCTTCTACAGCAATCTATTATATTTCTCTATTATAACACAGTAATTGCCTCTTAAATGATTGTTGTACCCTCCTGGCTTCATAGGGATGGCAACTGAGTGTATCTTTTTGTTTGTTTGTTTTTTTAAAGTAGGTTTCACACCCAGTGCAGGGCCCAGTGTGGGTCTTGAACTCACATCCCTGAGATCAAGACCTGAGCTGAGATCAAGAATCAGAGGCTTAACCGAATGAACTACCCGGGTGCCCCACAACTGAGTGCATCTTAAACAGACTGTATGCCCAAAGCTTTGCACAATTCCTGGCACACAGCCCGGGTTATAGTTGTTGAATTAACCACCTTGTTTGAAATCAGCTTAAATGACACAATTTGCAAAAAAATAAGTAAAGATTCCAGCTGTAAATGACTCTTCTCTATTCATTAAAGCTATGGTGAGTGAAGTGTGCATTCCTCGAAGCCAGGAGATGTTTCACTCATCTCTGTACTCAGTGGGTGAAGCGTCGGACTTCGGCTCGGGTCGTGATCTCGCGGTTTGTGGGTTCGAGCCCCGCGTCGGGCTCTGGGCTGATGGCTCGGAGCCTGGAGCCTGCTTCCGATTCTGCGTCTCCCTCTCTCTCTGCCCCTCCCCCTTTCATGCTCTGTCTCTCTCTGCCTCAAAAATAAATACACGTTAAAAAAATTAAAAAAAAAAAAAAAAAAAAGAAGAACCACATAGAGAACATGTTAAATCACACATGGCTGGGTCTCACTCCCAGAGTTTCTGACTAAGAAGGTCTGGGGCAGACCCAGAGAGTCTGTCTTCCTTAAAAGTTCCCACGTGATGCTGATGCTACTGGTCCAGGCACAGCTCTGACACCCGAGCGGCAGGGCCCGCCAGTGTTATCTTGCACGCCGAAAACAAAAGGACCTTATGAAAATGGGTTAATTTGGCTTTCTCTATACTAAGGTAGGGGACAGGAAGATTTTCCAAATTAACCACGGGAGGAAACACTGTGCACAGCCATGAGTCTTACCTTCCCACGGCCACTGTGCATACCTGTGTTCGCTTTGGCCTTAACCAGTGGGATGGTCTCCCGGACGTCCACCACAGCGCTGCCGTGTTCTGATTCAGTCTCCTCGGCACCCATAAAGGATCCGTGTTGCCTTCTGAGACAGTAAGTGTGTAAAAACAAGTGAGCTTTTATATGCTTTAAGAGTCACAAGAAATTAAAGATGGACGTTTTCCCACTGATCTTGTGCGTTAGGAACATGCTCTAAGAATCATTCAAACCCAGCTGACTGCCCCCTGAATTTCAGCCCGTGGAATGATAGTAATAGCAGAAAAGCTGATCCAAGCCAGCAGGATCTCTCTTTAACACAGAAGGAAAAATGTACTCCCTTCAGGGCCCACGACAGGTATAGTGTTTAAAATTCTTATCCTGTGCTGTATTATATGATTGAAATTTGCTGAGAGGTAGACCTTTTTTTTAAATAATTTTTTTTAAAGTTTATCTATTTATTTTGAGAGAGAGAGAGAGAAAGAGAGAGAAAGATTGATTGATTGAGAATCCCCAGCAGGCTCCATGCCACCAGCACAGAGCCTGACAACACGGGGCTCGAACTCAAGAACCGTGAGATCATGACCTGAGCCGAAATCAAGAGCAAGATGCTTAACCGACTGAGCCACCCAGGCGCCCCTGCTAAGAGGTGGACTTTAATGCTCTCATGACACACACAAAAGGATGGTTGGGATTAATATTTCACAACGTGTATGTATATCAAGCCGAGTTTTAAATATATATCGTTTTTAATTGTCGACTATAATTCAATACAGTTGGGAAAATGGAAACAAAAAAGTCCCATAAAAGGAGGAATTTATTGGCTCTTGTAACTGAAAGTCTAAGGATTAACACTGGACACATATGGATCCAGGAGCTTAAATAATGTCATCAGGAATCTTTTCTATTTCAGCATGGCTCTTCCTCTGTGCGGCAGTGACTGCCGGTCCTTTGTTACTCTTACAACTCTCTTTCTCCAATCAGATTGAAGGTGACCAAAAATATTTTGAACAGAAAGCCGCAAGTGCAGCCATTGTTTGCCAACACGCTACTCCCTCCAGGATATACTGAGGACAAAGCATCTGTAATCATGTTTAAAAATTAGCCCAGGGGCGTCTGCATGCCTCCGTCAGTTAAGCATCTCACTCGTAATTTCGGCTCGGGTCACGATCTCATGATTGTGGGATCAAGCCCTGCGTCGGCCTCTGTGCCGGGTGTGGAACCAGATTGAGACTCTCCCTCTCTCTTCCTCCTCGTCTTCCCCTCCTGTGCTCGTGTGCGCACACACATTCTCTCTCTCAATAAACAAACAGGTAGATAGATAGATGAACATCCTCTCAATAAAGAGGTAGATGGATAGATGGAAAGAAAGAATAAAATAAAATAAAAATTAGCCCAAACTCTGGGGCGCCTGGGTGGCTCAGTCGGTTAAGCGTCCGACTTCAGCTCAGATCATGATCTCACAGTTACTGAGTTCGAACCCCACGTCAGGCTCTGTGCTGACAGCTCAGAGCCTGGAGCCTGCTTCGGATTCTGTCTCTCTCTCTCTCTGCTCCTCCCCCACTCATGCTTTCAATCTCTCTCTCCTTCAAAAATAAAGAAACATTTAAAAAAATTAGCCCAAACTCTCATATTATTTTTAACATCCAGAGAAACAATAGGATAATATTAAGGACCATTAGGCTCCACGTATAAGGATAGAGCTGAAAAGATGATGTATTTGTGGAATTTGATGAGTTACTCCTAAAAGGGAGGGTAGTTTATGTCAGAGATACTTTATAATAACATTGTCTCGTGGACATACAGAAAACAGAAGACGGCCGGAGTGATAATTTCTTAAAGAATAATCACTTACGCATCAATCTGCTGAGTAGGAAGCTGATCCTGTTGTGTTAACTGATTGTGTTGCTTTCGTTTTTTAACTGTGAAAGAAAACAAAGCTTATGGGAGCACCATTCACAAGCCGCACTTCTTCCATGAATCATGCACACGCATGCACGTACGTGTACACACACACACACACACACACACACACACACACCCCATTCCCATTAGAATTAACCTTCACAGACCGGAAATAACCAGGGGAAAAGGCCGGTCTGGATGTGAAATATGGAAAAGGACTGAACTACGTAGTATTTTATCAAGAAATTCAAGTTTATAACTGTAACCATCACCCTGCGAACATTACTTGAGGTCCCTGGCAGAGTTCACTCATGGGAAGGACCTAGAGTTAATACAGTTAGTTTGCTGTGTTACTTCTCAAGCACTGGAGTTCACTTGCCAGTATAAAGTTCATTCACCAAGAGAGTTCAAAAAACCCCTTGAACCTTGGTCTTCTACTAATTAGTTTAACAAACCGTTTCACTATAAATAGTATAAAGTAAATATCAGCCCCATTCCCGGTACAAATTATCCCAAAACAGGAGTCAATGAGCTGTTACTGTACTTCTTGTTCTGAAGAATGCAAGCTTGAAATTACCTGTCATAAGTTCCTGTTGCTTCAACAAAATACTTCTTATCTCTTTTAACCATGTCATTTTCACATCGACATTCGGAGCCTAAAGATTTTCAAAAGGGAGGAGGAGAGGACAGGTTTCCTTTGAAAAAGAACGCTTCACAACAAAACAAATGTAACTAAGTATATCACACATGATCTACATCCCAAACCACCAAATTCAAACTCTACCATTTGATTCTTAAAACTTCTAAGAAGTAGGTAGCCATCAGATGAGATGAGATCGTCAAAACCCTTTTGAAACTGCCCTTAAAAAAATAATGCTCAGGTAAAAAAAAAAAAAATAATGCTCAGAGAAAAAGCACAATACAATCTAACTTATTTTTCCTTTGTAGGAGGGTCCTTTTAAAAATATAAACGTTGACGGGAACCCTCTTGCCCTGTTGGTGGGAATGCAAACTGGGGCAGCCGCTCTGGAAAACAGTGTGGAGGTTCCTCAAAAAATTAAAAATAGAACTACCCTAGGACCCAGCAATAGCACTGCTAAGAATTTACCCAAGGGATCCAGGAGGGCTGATGCAGAGGGGCACTTGGACCCCAATGTTTACAGCAGCACTTTCAACAATGGCCAAATGATGGAAAGAGCCTAAATGTCCATCAACCGATGAATAGGTAAAAAAGTTGTGGTTTATATATACAATGGAATACTACGTGGCAATGAGAAAGAATGAAATATGGCCTTTTGTCGCAACGTGGATGGGACTGGAGAGTGTTATGCCAAGTGAAATAAGTCATACAGACAAAGACAGATACCATATGCTTTCACTCTTATGTGGATCCTGAGAAACTGAACAGAAAACTGTGGGGGAGGGGAAGGGGAAAAATAGTTTCAAACCGAGAGGGAGGGAGGCAAACCATAAGAGACTCTTAAATACAGAGAACAAACTAAGGGTAGATGGGGGGGTGGGGGAGGTGGGAAATCGGTAATGGGCATTGAGGAGGGCACTTGTTGGGATGAGCACTGGGTGTTGTATGGAAGCGATGAATCATGGGAATCTACCCCCAAAACCAAGAGCACCCTGTACACACTGTATGTTAGCCAATTTGACAATAAATTATATTTATTAAATAAATAAAATTATATTTATATATACATGTATATGTATATGTATATGTATATGTATATATACACGTATATATAAACACTTTTATGTTTAATTTTGGTAAAAATGAAACAAGTTCTCCTGATTCTGAAAAGACAATCTACTGTAATCTTGATAACTTACAAGTTTGTAAAAGGACAGCAAGAAGTCTTATATGTAAATCAAACTCAGAAAATGTATTTTTATGAATTCTTATCACCTAATATAGAACTAAAACAAAGAAACACCACTGAGCAATTTCAACAAATAACAGCACATTCACAGGTCACAAGTCATATACAAATACTTATCACGATGACAATATCCTCTTGAAATGCTCTCATTCGTCTCCCCTTCCCTGAAACAGGTTGGACCTTATAGTGCATCAGGCCAGGGCTTTAAGCGTATGTTTATTTTTTTCATCATGATAAGGGTACTCTGAAGCAAATTTTTGAGAGACAATGATCAAATCTGAACTGTCATATCACTGCATCTCACAAATGAGAATACCAAGCCCAAGAAAAACTCATAACCATTTGAAATCTGTAACTCTAGATGCTTGACGGGGACAGAGAAGCCCTGCCAAGTTCTTGGCTATCAGCTCCGGTTGATAAGTATCCTTGTAGTTCTAAAACTTCAAAGCCCTAGAGGGCCACCCGGGTGGTTCAGTCGGCTAAGCGTCCAACTCTTGACCTTGGCTCAGGTCACAGTGCCACAGTTTGTGAGCTTGAGCCCCAAGTCGGGCATCTGCACTGATGGCAAGGAGCCTGCTTGGGATTCTGTCTCTCCTTCTCTCTGCCCCTCCCTTGCTTGTGCTCTCTCTCTCTTTCACAATAAATAAACAAACTTAAAAAAATTCATTTAAAAACTCAAAGCCCGAGAAAGCACCATAGACCCAATCAAGTTAAAGAAAACATGTGCTACTGAAAAAATGCTTGATTACACCACAAAAAATATGAAATAATATTTAAGCGACCTAAGTGAGAGGAATGAGAACTTTTATAATGGAACCAAAATTATTTTTGTTTGTTGCAGGTTATGGCTTCTAGAATAATTCTTAAAGGACTAACCTGGACAATATAAACTTCTTCCTTGCCAGCATACCAGATTTCAAACTTGCGGTTATCTCCTTTTACGTATTCAGTGATGCCAACTTCATCCATCTAGAATATGTTAGTCAAAATTGTCATGAGGGTTTTATTTGGAATATGAAATTACATTAAATCTACACTCGTCATACTCTAAATGAAACAGAATTTCTCACTGGGCAAAATACACATTTTATATTCAAGAATATGAAATGATAAATACAACCACAGACCTGAGTATTTAAGTGTTTTCACTGAGCCATGCACTTACAGTATAGATTACATACTCCATTCCAGTGATGGAAACAAATGTTACAAATCTGAACCCCCAACTAGTCCCCATAAGATCGAACCCCATTACAATTAACTGCACACTATGGAAACAAATTATTGTGTCAAACGCAGAACTAAAAGTAATTAAACATCAATAAAAAAGCTCATCCCAAAGTAATTTAAATGGTTACTTTTAATAATCCTTTGTCAGATAAATTCATCTGACAGATTATTACTTATCTCTATGGAAGCCTTATAAGTGATAAACAACCAATTTATGGGGTGGGGGAAAACCAGCTAGGTACGCAAGGGTCCCCTCTATTCCACCAACCTCTCAGCCTCTCTGGAAAACAAATTATCTGTCATAGCAGAGTGAGATCTTCCTGTAGCCAGTGAAATTGTTTTTTTAATGTTTATTTACTTAGTTTTGAGAGAGCGAGAGAGAGAGCACGAGCAGGGTAGGGGCAGAGAGAGACAGACAGAGAATCCCAAGCAGGCTCCATATTGTCAGCGCAGAGACATGGGGCTCGAACTCACGAATTGTGAGATCACGATCTGATCGAAATCAATTAACCGACAGAGCCACCCAGTCGCCCCAACCAGTGAAGTTTTTGTATGCAATATCCCTTCCTTACCACAATTTTTTCTTCCCTGTATGATTGTGCAAAGCACAAACTTTTCAATTTTCTTTCATCCTGTGCTAATAGCTTGGTTAATTCTATTTTGTGCCATATCACTCCCTCACACACACATTCTCTTTTAGTTCTCTTCTGCCTTCTGTTTTTGTTCAATTCCCGTCTAATTATCTAAAGGAATATCTCATTCTTTGTTCCATTTATAAGTACCCCAAACAGCGCTGATTAGAGTTACTAAGCATTAAAAGTACCCCTAGTGAGGTCACCATATCAAGGGAAAGAAAAGGGGAGCACCTGGGTGGCTTAGTTGGTTAAGCATCCGACTTCAGCTCAGGTCATGATCTCATGGTTTACGAGTGAATTCGAGCCCCATTCTCTCTCTCCCTCTCTCTCTGCCTCTCCCTTGTTTGTGCATGTGTACTCTCTCTCTCTCTCTCTCTCTTTCTCAAAATAAACATACACTGAAAAAAGGGAAAGAAAGGGGATTATGCTTAGAAATGAGATGCATACATACAAGAGTCTCTGATGTCTACCCTGAACGTGGTCCCATGTTACTTCCAGAGTCTCCAAAAATACTTTTTAAGGTTCTTTTTTTAAAGTTTATTTATTTATTTTGAGAGAAAGAAAGAGAATCTCAAGCAGGCTCCATGCCGTCAGTGCTGAGCCTGGTGCGGGTCTTGATCTCACAAACCATGAGATCATGATCTCAGCGGAAATCAAGAGTTGGGATGCTTAACCAACTGAGCCACCCAGGCGCCCCTTCTTTTGAGAGAGAGAGAGAGAGAGACAGAGACAGAGAGCGAGCGAGCATGTGCACAAGCAGAGGTGAGGGGCAGAGGGAGAGAAACTTAAGCACTGAGCATGGAAAAATACCTTCATATTCCTACTCAACCGCCCCAACTAAACGTACTTTGGCTGAAACATCGGGATTTAAGATAAATAATAACCTCATGTTCAATCTCTATTTAAATTGATTGCATTTCAACACATACTTTTAATCGCTTAAGATGGATCACACCTGGGCTTTGGAGTCTGCGGGCCCAGGTTGGAATTTCACCTCGTATTATTAAGAGCTATGTGTTCTGATGGAAGTTGCTTAACCTTTCTGAATGGCAGTTTCCTCAACTCTAAAACGGAAAGAATACCTTCTTCACAGGGTAGATTAAAGGATTAAATAGGATGCATTAAATGCTTAGATCGTATAATGAGCTTTTCAAAGTATGAGTTTGCTTTGTAAACTTTCCCTTGTTTGAATTGCAGTTTTGTTATTTTTGACTTCATACCTATAGCATACATAGCATTATAGATTAAATGAGTTTTTGATTTGCCCTGGTAATCTAACCATGATGTCGATCAGACAATCTTGTTCTGAGATTCAAAAAAGTCACTTACAAATGATCTACTGGAATGCAAAGGTTTTACTGAAAGGTTGTCAGTTGTTACTAAATGTTACGATACCATGAAGTGTTTACTATACCGTGAAATTTACTCCGTTTTAGAATCTAGGGGTAGTTAAAGGTCTAACTATATGCATACAGTTATATAGTACTCTATAGTACATATATAATATATATATATATATATATATACACACACACACACACACATATATAATAACAAGCCTGATTCTATAGTTACATCCGAATTGTGGTCTCTGCTGCATCTATTATATTTGCATTCATATTCCTGGTAGCTATGAATATAAATCCTTTATTATAAAGCATTTTATCTGAAGACATCTCAGTGTGTCAAGTATTAAGGGCTCCAACTTGTAACCTAATTTTTTGTCATCAAGGTAATGTAAAGATGTCAAATCTTTACATTGTTAAAAGTCATCCAGTGGGTCAAGAACTCGGCAACGATCACCAACTACTACCAAGCTGAAGATATTTATATGTATGGAATAGAATGTATTTACTTCTTGGGTTAGTATAATTTAAAATATTGAGGGCCTGGGGCTCCTGGGTGGCGCAGTCGGTTAAGCGTCCGACTTCAGCTCAGGTCACGATCTTGCGGTCCGGGAGTTCGAGCCCTGCGTCGGGCTCTGGGCTGATGGCTCAGAGCCTGGAGCCTGTTTCAGATTCTGTGTCTCCCTCTCTCTCTGCCCCTCCCCCGTTCATACTCTGTCTCTCTCTGTCTCAAAAATAAATAAACGTTAAAATATTGAGGGCCATCTGGGTGGCTCAGTTAGTTAACCATCCGATTCTTGATATCGGCTCAGGTTGTGATCTCATGGTAGCAGGATCGAGCCCCGCGTGGGGCTCTGCGCTGAGCCTGGAGCGTGCTCGGGATTCTCTCTCTCCATCTCTTTCTGTCCCTGACTCACTCGCGCTCTCTCAAAATTAAATAAGACAGACATTTGTTTTTAAAAAAATTATTTTATTTTTTAATGTTTATTTACTTTTGAGAGAGAGAGAGTGTGTGTGTGTGTGCGCACAAGTGGAGGAGGGGCAGAGAGAGGAGGACAGATAATCCAAAGCGGGCTCTGTGCTGACAGCAGACAGCCCGACGTGGGGCTCGAACTCACAAACCATAAGATCACGCCCTGAGCTGAAGTCAGACACTGAACTGACTGAACCACCCAGGCACCTCAATAAAATAAACATTAAAAAAATTGATCTTGAATCACATTAACAAAAAATCTAGCTAAAATGTAAGTGCTATGAGGCAGGTACAAGAAAGATACTGGGTATAAAACGGTAACATGGCTGTATCTTAAAAACAGTTTCTGAGACCAAACAGAAGAAAGAAAAAAGAGAATTATAACGGATTACAATTTATGCAAATTAAACTAGATGCACACAGAACATCGACACACATTTAACAAAAACACGAAAACTGAAGGATATACATCAAATAAATGAGAATGGTTGCTACAGGGGTAGAGAGGAAATTAAGTGTGGAGAATAGGAACGAAGGAAGGAATGAAAGAATGAACAAACAAAAAAACAAGGCCTTCCAGCATGGTGCGGTGATTAACAGCATCGACTCTGGAACCATCTACCTGGGTTTGAACCCGTGCTGCGCGGCTTAGTAGCTATGTGCCCTTGACCAAATCAGTCGCCTCTCTGGAACTTGGCTTTCCCACCTTCAAAATGGGGCTCACCATAGTTCCTACTTCATCTAAAGTTGCCATCTGGGTTCAATAAGTTAACAGTGCCATTTATAAACACTTAGATCAGCTTCTAGCAAATAGTAAGCGCTCCATGCAGGGTTATTAAATTAAAAAAAAAAAATAGGTGATGATAATACATGCAGGAACTGAGGAATCTGAAGAACTCAAACCTCTCCGTCTGGCCGTGACCTGAGGGCCTTTCCTTTGTACAGAAGTGGCCGGCTTAAAATATAGCATGCAATTGTTAGGCCACGGGATTCTAGCTTGATAGGATGAACTCAAGACAACGGTCCGGGAAAGTGACAGGGAAGTGGCATTCTGCGTCCATCCTCTCTACTAAAGAGAAAACTTGGAAACCGGTAACCCCAATCGTTACGTCACACACCGACTAGTACTGCTAGTGATGATTTATTTTTTTTTTTCAACGTTTATTTATTTTTGGGACAGAGAGAGACAGAGCATGAACAGGGGAGAGGCAGAGAGAGAGGGAGACACAGAATCGGAAACAGGCTCCAGGCTCCGAGCCGTCAACCCAGAGCCTGACGCGGGGCTCGAACTCCCGGACCGCGAGATCGTGACCTGGCTGAAGTCGGACGCTTAACCGACTGCGCCACCCAGGTGCCCCCTGCTAGCGATGATTTAATCCCAGAATCTCACAATAGGAAAGCAAGAAGAAGTAAACAGAGTGAGGCTTAGGAAACAGCCAAACTTGGGGCGCCTGGGTGGCTCAGTCAGTTAAGAGTCTGGCTTTGCTTCAGGTCACGATCTCACAGTTCGTAGGTTTGAGCCCCACGCCGGGCTCTGTGCTGACAGTGCGGAGCCTGCTTGCGACTCTCTCTCTCTCCCTGCCCCTCCCCGATTTGTGCTTTCTCTCTCTCTCTCTCCAAATAAATAGACATTAAAAGAAAGAAAGAAAGAAAGAAAGAAAGAAAGAAAGAAAGAAAGAAAGAAAGAAAGAAAGAAAAAGGAACTAGCCTAATTTCCATCTTTGTCTGTCAGTGCGATCACCATTTTCCTGGTACTCCTGGCCTAAATCTTTGCAGGCAGCACTGAATAATCTTTTTTATTAAAAATATTAGACATTATCGGGAAACCAAAGAAAAAGGAGACTGATTTTTTTTTTCCCCTTCAAATGTCAGGTATTATTTCTTTCCTGTATCTAGTAAGTCACCAAGCCCGTCGATCTCCTTCCACTGAAATGTTTCTTGCATCTAGCCGACCCTGTTTCCATGGTAACCATTATAGTTTGAATTCTCATGACTTGGTTCCCGCATACCAGTCCCTCCTCACTCTAATGTACTTCAGAAACATTCTGTTGCCCACCACAGTGACAAATTCAAGTTAAAAAAAAAAAAATCGATACAAATCAGAAATACAACATTAGGTACTGGCTAGGTCACTCTACAAATAAAAAGCTAACCAAACACATTTGGGTCCAACACGCCTATGGAGAGAAAGTCTCATCCCCAGAAATAGGCACAGAGACAGCAAGAGATCTAAACCCCGGCTGAGGTCAACCATAAAATCTTGGTGCTCAATCGATGTTTGTTGGAGACATAAACGAACAACGGAGATCTGGGGGACGTGGAGGCGGGCTGCTGATGTCAAAAGAGCAACTTGGTGCATTTGCTGTAAAAGCAGCCGGAGTTAAGGAAACTTGTGGCACTGCTGAGGGTTCAGAGCAAAGCAGGGGAAACTCGACAGTCGGAAGAGGCCCGAATTGGGTCGTAACTCTGGGTAGGAACTTTGTTACCAACAGCCTGGGACTGTCGGCCTTGTGGGGAGAATCAAAAGCAGGGCCTGCTTATCTGGGAGACTCCAGACACAAAACACCTCGGGACACATCGCTTATCCTCTGTCCCTGCTGCTGAAAACGTCGTCAATTTTCAAATGGCTGACAACAAGGAAAGAACATGCTCATAAAAAATGACTCAAGTCAGGGTGGTTGGGGAGGCGAAGCAATAGTTTTCTCCATGTTCCAGTCTTCCCATAACAAATGTTATATTGCCTCTACAATTTTTTTGAGATTTTATTTTTAAGTAATCTCTACACCCAACGTGGGGCTCGAACGTACAACCCCGAGGTCAAGAGTCACATGCTCCACCGTCTGAGCCAGCCAGGCGCCCCTGCTTGTACAATTTAAAACTTGAGGGGCGCCTGGGTGGCTCAGTTACGTGACCAACTAAGACGGTGCTGACAGCTCAGAGCCTGGAGCCTGCTTCAAATTCTGTGTCCCCCTCTCTCTCTCTTGCCCCTCCTCCACTCATGCTCGCTTGTTCTCTCTCTCTCTCTCTCTCTCTGCCTCAAAAATAAGTAAACATTAGAAACAATTAAAAAAAAAGACCTCTACTTAAGATTTTGAGGGTTGGGGGAGGACAAAACGGGCAAAGGGAGTTCAAGGGTACAAATTGCTAGTCAGAAAATAAGTCCTGGAGATGTCATGTACAGCCTGGTGACTGTGGTTAATAACACTCTATTGCACACGTGAAAGTTGCTAAGACAGAAGATGTTAAAAGTTCTTACCGTAAGAAAAACTTACAACGGTGTGGTAATGGATGTTACCTAGGCTTATCACGATCATTTTGCAACATACACAAATATCACATCATTGTGTTTTACACCCAAAGCCGATATAATGTTATACGTCAATAACGCCTCAATAGAAAGATTTCATTTAAAAAAAAAAAGGATGTGAGGGACACCTGGGGTAGCTCACTTGGTCGAGCGTCTGACTCTTGATTTTGGCTCGGGTCACGATCCCAGGGTTGCGGGATCGAGCCCCGTGTTGGGCTCCACGCTGAGCGTGGGAGCCTGCTTGAGATTCTCTCTCCCTCTCCCTGTCTCTGTCTCTCTGTTCCCCTCCCCTGCTCGCATTCACGCTCAAATAAAAAACAATAAATCAATAAATAAGTAGATAAATAAATAAAGGGATATGCATGTATAAAACCCATTCATTTCACTTGAAAAGGTGCACAAGCTTTTTTACACATGAAATGATATTACGTTACACAATTTAAATTGTCTTACTTTCAAACAGTGCTTAAAGCTGTACGATGGATATCTATCAGACCCTTCTCCGCTTTCAACGCGCCTCTTACAAAAGACAATGGCTTTTTCATACAAGAACAGATGCCGCTGCATTGGTTTGAATCTAGCAAAATCCTTCATTTTTGTAGCACCTTTCTTGTGTCCAGTCCAAACACTGAATGCTCCCTGCATTACCATCTTGCCCAGTTCATTTAAGTTTCCCTATGAAGGAAAATCAACACTCATCAGTACAAGGTGGAGCTACATTCGGGCCTCTGACATCAACGTCGTACTGTGTAGGTTGAGCTACTAAATTCCTGCAACACAATTTGTACGGTCTTTAAAATTTCATTCATCACAACTTTACATGAAAACATGCCATGTGTCACACGGGTACATAATTAGGGCGGGGACAAGAGACAGAAGACCGCTCCTTTTCCCTGGCTTCCTGTCTCCATGTGGATGTATTTAGGGTAGGCCCACCCCCCACCCCACCCCCCGCCCATCTTCTCCTCAATCCTGATTGGCGATTGACATCTACCGGTCCAGGGATCCCCACTAGGCAGAGCTAAGTCTAAAGACTTGATTTTTTTTCTTCCGTATCTATCTGGGACTATGCGAGCAGCAGTTCCGGGACAATACACCTCCTTAGAAGACCAAAACATTCCTTCAAACAAGATCTCCCATTCTTTGGCTCTTTATTTCTCAGTTGGTTCCGGGTGGCGACGAAGAAAGAGATCTTAACTTGCTTACCCACAAAACTGCGACAATCATTACAATTTACTTACAATATAGCCATTTATTGCGATCTGATGCATGGAGTCATTAAGTGACTTCAGTAAATCCAGCATTGTGTCCACAGCCTCCTTTAATTGTTCAATCCCTTGGCAGCCGTTGCTATATTTCAGCAGCTCCTGTGATTAGAAGTCAAAAATTAATATTGGGCAGGTATTAATAGCGGCAGAAAATGAATACATTTCTGGCTAACATGCTTTCAAGGAGGAGTCCACAGATAATGTCATTTTGTGAGTAATACCTTTCATTTGCTACCCGTCCCATTAGTACTATATTTTAAAAACTGTGTCAAAATTTGGGAAAAAATGGAATAGTGACTAAACGGCATCGAGTCAAGGGCACTCGCCGCTCTTGAAGCTGCAGAAAAACAGCTATTAGGACCCACTAGAGATTTATGTTTAAAGTAATCACACTTTTCTGGCCTTCGACATACAACAATTTGTGTTATTCATTTTGCCTCGATCACAGAACACCGTGAAAACATACTGTTAAATAAGCTCGGTGCTTACACTTAACACAACATTTTTGTAACCTGAATTTCAACGTGACACGAGGGGTGAGCCTCCTCCAATTTTCATCAAGAAGACTCCTACGAAATACTGTCTCAAACTCTAAGAAATGTGTGTTTAGTTCTTCCCAACCATAGTAAAAAGATTGGGGCGCCTGGGTGGCTCAGTCAGTTAAGCGTCCGACTTTGACTCAGGTCATGATCTCGCGGCCTGTGAGTTCGAGCCCCGCGTCGGGCTGTGTGCTGACAGCTCAGAGCCTGGAGCCTGCCTCGGATTCTGTCTCCCTCTCTCTCTCTGCCTCTCCCCTGCTCGCTTGCTCTTGTGGTTGCTCGCACTCCCTCTCTCTCGAAAATAAACATTAGGGGCACCTGGATGGCTCAGTCAGTTAAGTATCCAACCCTTGATCTCGGCTTGGGTCATGATCTCAGAGTTCATGGGTTTAAGCCCCGCATGGGGCTCTGAGCTGACAGCTCAGAGCCTGGAGCCTGCTTCACATTTTTTGTCTCCCTCTCTCTCTGCCCCTCCCCCGCTCGTGCTCTGTCTGTCTCTTTCTCTCTCTCTCTCAAATAAATAAACATTAAAAAAAACTGTTTTTAAATAGTAAAAGTTCGGCATTACACATACATCAATGTAACTGGTATGGATAATTAACTCGCTATAAAGACTCCAGACAGCCTCAGATTACATCTATGCGCCGGGCACTTTAAGGGCCACAGTGAACCCAGGCCCCGAGCCTACCTATTCATGGTGCTTCCTAGTCACCTGCTTCCTTTTTAATGGCTTTGATACATTTGACCCACAGAAGGAAGGAAGGAAGGAAGGAAGGAAGGAAGGAAGGAAGGAAGGAAGGAAGGAAGGAAGGAAGGAAGGAAGAAAGAAAGGCTTTATGTAATTACCTTTAACAGTAACTGATACTTAGTGATTCGTTGCACGGGTTTGAGTAAATAGGAATCCAGACCAAGCCTGTGTTTTAATTTTCTTTGACATTCCTGTCATTAAAATATAATTATCAATGAATTTAAAACATGTACCCATGAAAATACCAAGCATTCACTGATTAGACCCAATGCATGCAGGTTTCTTACATCTCAAGGGAAATTTACCAGGAAAACCACTGTTACATATGGTGTGGAAATTATAAGCAGCGGTATACGTAAAAAAACCACTGTAAATGTTGCCTTAAGGATTTGAGAGGTATAAAATGCCAAGATTTCAAATACTAATAAGTTTTTACATAAAATTTGCATTGATGTGGAATGCCTAAAAGATGAGAAAGCAATGAATGACCATAGATGAACATGATTAAACATGAAACATGACTAAAAAACGTACGTAAGAAAATTTTTAAAGGGCTCAGCTGCACAGGTCAAGGCCAAGAAAAGAAACAGGTTGTACTGAATATAAATCAAACTGGGTATGAGGAGAGGTTTTTTGAACACCACAAGAAAAATGGAGACCTCATCAACTGGTGCTATATTTCATCTGATTATTGGCTCACTGCCACTATAAATATGAGGGTCATGCCTTTGGGTCCTGGGAACATTGTAGGGTCCCTAACTAGGGCGAGATGGGGCTGATTTGGATGAAATGTACATGCAAGCAGTACAGAACACAGAGAGAGTAGGAGAGGCTATATATGTGTAAGATCTGGGACCTGCCTCTGAATATAGATAAAAACCAATATACAATCTAATGCACACAGTTAGCAGCTTATGGTTAAAGATGATGGACCGATACATCCATTTAGCTCCTCTTACTCATGAAACCCAACTGAAATGATTAAAAAAGTAATTTTTACAAGGCAAAACCCAAAGTTACAAAGATGGGAGAGGAAAAACACATCAACCAAATATGGAAACTGAACGCCAAAGTGATAACGTTAGACAACTGTGCACGCTAGAGAAACGTGACTCTCAAGTTGGCAGAGTTTTCGGAAAAGCCAAGGAACAAGTCAGTTTATGTTATAGAACACCTTCCCCCCGCTTCCACAAAGACTCCAGAATTACAGACATCAAGGACCTCTGAAAGGGGGGAAATGAAGGTCAGGTTTCAAAAAATGTGGTTGTTGAAAGTCTGCTTAAGAAGTAAGTAGAGGGGCACCCAGGTGGCTCAGTCGGTTAAGCATCTGACACCTGATTTCTGCTCGGGTCATGATCTCACAGTTCGTGGGTTTGAGCCCTGCATCAGGCTGTGCACTGACAGTGCGGCTCCTGCTGGGGATTCTCTCTTTACCCGTCCCCTGCTTGCTCGTACTCTCTCAAAAATCAATAAACTTAAAAAAAAAAAAAAAAGTACATCAAGATACTGGGGTGCCTTAGTGACTCAGTCAGCTAAGCGTCCAAGCCTTGATTTGGGGCTCAGGTCATGACCCCAGATTCATGGGATCAAGCCCGGCATTGGACTCTAGGCCAAGCATGGAGTCTCCTTAAGATTCTCTCTCACCTTCTACCCCTCCCGCTGCTCACACATGCTCTAAAAAAAAAAAAAAAAAAAAAAAACCAAATAAATAAATAAATAAATAAATAAATAAATAAATAAATCTATACCTTTAAAAAAAAAAGTAGACACTAACACACATTGGTGCGAGTGTGCAGTGATCAGGACATCACACACTGCTGGCCGCGATGTAAAATGGTGCAGCAACTTGGGAAAACAATCCAACAGTTCTTCAAAAAGCTAGAGAGAGTTACCAAATGACCCAGCAATTTCATACCCAGGTACATGGCCAAGAGAAATGAAAACATATGTCCACAGAAAAACTTGTACATAAGAGGTGGAAAAGAACCAAATTACCATCAACTGATGAATGGGTACACTGAATGTGGAATACCCATACAGTGGAAAGAAGAACTCATATCTGCCACATGGATGAACCCTGAAAACATCATGCCAAGTGAAATCAGCAAAACACAAAAGATCACATATTTTATGATTCCATTTATATGAAATGTTTAGAACAGGCAAATCTAGAAAGACAGAAAGTAGCTTACCAATCACAGAAGGCTGTTGGATGGGGGGGGGGGGGGGGCGGAATAGGGGGTAATTACTAAAAAGGTATGGGGTTTTTTTTTTTTGTTTTTGGAGTCATGAAATTGTTCTTAAACTGATTGTAGCGATGGTTGCCCAACATTGTGGACACAGTAAAACTACTTAATTACACATTTGAAAAGGCTGAATTTTATGGAATTTTAATTACATCTCAATGAGTGGTTACCCCCAAAATTAAATGAGCAGAAAAGTTAAAAAAAAAAAAAAAAAAAGGAGAGAAGGCTCAGAGAACCATGCCACCTTGCACAACTAGGTGGATGCCTGTCCCATCGCATAGCAGGAGAATAGATGTTTACCTGAAAAAAGTAAAATGGAAGGCCTATGAACTAGGGCATATCTGATCCAGTTGAAGACAGAGTACCATATTGAAAGCAAAGAGATTACTTGACTATTTATGTACCAAATTAAATACTCTCAGCGTTTTCACCTAAGGTGGCTACCAGAATACTGGCAACCAGATCCTTATTCACCAGGTAGTAGACTTAGGAATCTAACCAGCTTGAGAAAGATACAGGTGTGGGGATCCCCTCAAGGAAACACCTTGACACAAATCACTCAATAGTGAGGACCATGGTCCATAAATCCACATATGTGCAGGAAAATTCCAGCGAGCTTTGCATTCTAGTGCTTACTCTCAAGGTAAGTGGCCAAACAAGTGTCACCAGACATTTGTGGGAAGTATCAAATATGAGTGACAGGAACAAAATGAAGAAAAAGAAAAAACAAAAGCAATCTGAAGACAGCAGAAATTATGCAAGGAGAAGAAAACTAGTTTTAAAAGGAAAATCTATTCTTATTACCCTCATAAAGACAAGTGACGATACTGAATTCATGAAATGAAAACAGGGTTCTATTGAAAGGAACATTGAGGGAACAAAAAAGGGTAGAGGCTCTACAAAATTAAAAATATAATGGCAGACACAAAACTCTCAATAAAAGGACTGAAAGACAAATTCCAAAAAATAGAGCAAGACAGCCAGAAAATAAAAAGAAAAGATCAGAGAATTAGAGGAATGGTCGAGAATGTCCAACATCTGTACAACAAAAATTCCAGAAAGACAGAATGGAAAAATTGTGCAGAGAAAATCAAAGAAAAAAATCCAAGTAAATTTGGACAAGAGGCTCCAAATTCAAAGGGATCGCCACAAGACTAACATAATGGATGAAAATAGCGCCAATGTCATGGCACTATTTGTGAAATTTCAGAACTCCAAAGATACAAATGTTCCCATAAGCTTTCAGAGAGAAGACAAAAATAGGTTACACACAAAGGATGGAAAATCAAAATGGTGGGGCACCTGATAGCTCAGTCGGTTAAGCATCTGACTCTTGATTTCAGTTCAGGTCATGATATCATAGTCATGAGAGCGAGCTCTGCATGGGGCATGGAGCCCACTTAAGATTCTCTCTCTCCCTCTCCCTCTGCTGCTAGCCCACTTGTGCTCACTTGTGTGTGTGCATGCTCTCTCTCTCTCTCTCTCTCTCAAGAAAATAAATAAATAAAAATAGCATCAGGTTTCTTAACAGCAACACTGGAAGCCAGAAAACAGTGTAGCAAATACCTTTAAAATTCTGAGGAAAATTATTTCTTACTTACTGGGTATAGACTTCTATACCCAGCCAAGCTAGCAATTAAGTGTTAGGGTAGATACACTCAAGACATTCGTAGACATGCAAGTTCTCAAAACTTTTACCTCCCAGTAGACATACAAGCTCTCAAAACTTTTACCTCCCAGGCACACTTTCTCAGTAAAACTGCTGGAGGATATGTTCTACAAAACAAGTGAGTGAAACAAGGAAAAACTATGGCACCTAGGAAACAGGAGAGCCTACGCAAGAGACCACGAACAGAATCCCAAAAGTTATATTCAACAAGATCCCAGGTTGACAGCTGTGCAACAGGTCTAGTGAGCCTTGATGAGCAGATCAAAAAAGTCCAGGAGGGATTAATTCAAAATGAAATTCAGAGAAAAAAGAATATGTTTAAGTGTACTAAGAAGAAATTTATGTAACTCTCTTAACTCGGAGAGTCTATGGGTAGGTAGAATAGGGAAAAGTATCTAAAAAATTAAGGAAGTAAAAAAGACAATTGCAGGGGGAAAAAAAGGGATGGAAAAGCAACCATCTTATACTGGAGGATTCGTCTGAACATAAGAATTACCTAGTCTTACTAATTTACCACTGTATCTGTATAACTAAACTTATAACCATATTGGATGTTTTGGAGGAAAAGAAGTAGGTGTATGTATCTGATGGTGAGGCAGGGGCAGTGAAAGAGGGCTAAAGTAGCGATATAAATGTTATTCACCAACATGGAAGTAAATATCAAAGGAAGCAGCTGAAAGAACTGACAGTGGTTGCCTCTGGGAAGCAGCATACAGATTTGTGCGCATGTGCGCACGCGTATGCACGTACACATTGTGTGGCGGGGTCAAACTCTTCTTTGATCTATCTGTATTATATACGACTCACAGTAGGAATGGATTCATAAATAAGAACTATCCCAGTGTCTTCCGGAAAGAGTATATCCAATACCTGAATAATTACTATACCTGGAAAAAGGCGCATTCTGAATACTTCTTCCAAATTGCCTCTGATCTGGGTTTATTCTGACAGTATTTTGCATACATCTGAAAATCATCTTTCTGTGATAAAAAGCACATTCAAACGTATTATCAATCTGTGAACATGTACTGTTCTTATCAAGAAAGGCTGAGCTAGAATGAGTAGAGCCAAGCATTACATGTGGCCTAAAGGGCCTGCCACACTGGCAGTAAGTCAGGATCCCTCTCTGGAATCCAAGAAACACAGGCCCACCACCTGAGCAGAGGAACACATAAGTATCTCAGTAATCTCACCACCTCCACTTACCAAGTTGGAGAGCTAGGGAAAAGCCTTCTCCGACTGAACTATACAAATAGATGAATTTGTTCACAGCTGTAAGCCAAGAAGGTACCAAGGAACACGCCATCTCCATGCCACCAGCCTCTCAGTTCCCTAGTGAATGAACTTGTGGCTAACTTCCAAGTCCCTTGGCTTGTCACTGGGATATCATCATTGTACCATGACCCCGCTGGGTGTGTGACCATGCTATTCTCTGCCCCTGGAATCGTCTTTCCTGGACCCTCATCTAATGGGCTACCTCCTAGTCACTCTCTAACTCCCACCTCATGAGTCATCTCTTCTGGAAAGCCATGCTTTATACCTCCAGTCTATGTCAGATGCCCCTCTTCTTGGCTCTTACGGGATCTTTCGTATATCCCCGATATAGCACAACTCACACCGTATACAATGATTTTCCCCCTGTTCTTCTCTGTGAATATAGTCTTGGTCAAATATAAAATCTCCAACGAGCAGCACAGACATTAAGTACTATGGGAGCCCGAAGGAAAAAGACTGGTGTTGCTTAGGGAAGTCAGGGAAGAATCTGGCTACCATTTAAATATGTTTAAAGTCCGAATACATTGAGAAAGGTAAGGACAAACAGCTTTTTTCTTAACCATATCATATTCTGAGTCCATTAACGCTTTCTGGGATAAGACATCTCTTTGGAAGCTTTCAATGATCACCATTATCAAATTGACTCTCAAATCAAGATGGAACTGATTTTTCAGGAAGAGGAGGAAGTAGATATGTAGATAAGCAGAGAATATTCTAAGGAAAATTCTAACGGAGGAGAGTATGATTACAAAGCTTGGGAAGTCCATTGTGCTAAGTATTCTCTTGGGATGTGGAGAAATGAGCCTCCCTGAATGATCTCATAGAATAAAAAGAACAGACAGCCCTCTGTTTCGCAAAGTCCCCGTGATAGATGCCCTGGTGTCTGAAAGCCAGACTACGCTTGATTCTAAGACTTTACATGCATTAGAGGGGAATACCAAGGCATCTCTTCGGCTAAAAATTAACCAATCCAAGAATGGTTGAGCTAAGATGATTCCTACTCTCACATCTTCATAGCCAGGCTGGTCCCGGGACTCCTGGGATCACCCAGAGGTCAGTGGGCACAAGCTGAGCCATTGAAGCGTCTGATTCCGTCAGTCTCTGTAACAAAACTGGGTTTACCATTAAATACCTGCTGGAGTGATGGGTCTCCTCCCAAAACATAAAGACATAAAAAACAATACCTACTTTGTCTCTAAATCCGGTCCTATACAACGAGCTGCTATTTTAGTGGCCCATATTTATATATTTTTAAATAATAATTAACAAACCCTTTCGAGGAAACAAGGTCCCACTCTCTCTGGAGCGTCAACGCAATTTTCCAGACTGCTCAAGAAAATGCTGTGAAGATGTCAGAGGAAAAAAAAAAAAAACAAACCATGATATAATTTTACATCAAATACAGTAAATTAGTCAACAGCCCTTTAAACAATACGATGCAAAAGAAACATTCAATTCGGCAATTACATACTCGTTATGGAATTCATAGATTTCTGCCATATTTCCAAAGAGGACATCCTTTTTATTTCTCAGGAGAGGTGGCATAAGATCAAACATCTCAGGATTGTCCATCTCCGCTCTGTAGCCCTACCCAAAATAAATACATTTGTTCATTTAAACCACGTTCACGTTAATACTCGGTTGGGCCACCAAAGGGTATAGCTACAACAGAAATGTGTACAGCGAGACTCCTGGGTGAAAGCTGTTTGTAACTCCAACAATCAAATCTTCCAGTACCCGAAGTTACCCATTTACAAAAAATTGTCGTTTTCAGAAAGCCAGACAAGGAAACCATCGCTGCCCGCTCAGCGCGTAGAACAAAGGGACTCTCTTGGCCTTCGGGGTAGCTTGATGGTATAGGAAACAAACTAGAAATCAAGCAGGAAAAACTGTATTACAGGTCATTAACCTCTCCTTAAGCTGCCAGTACGTGTGTGGGTTTTCAGAGCACATTAACATTATGACAGGTGTATCAAATGAATGGTTTTCTTTTACCTTTAACTCTTTCCAGCACCGTTTCTACACAGCACAATTCTCACTACTGAGGGAGAACCCGAATACGCACATTTAACGCATGGGCAGCCTCAAACAATGGGAGAAACACCTACTGCTGGCACGTGACAAGGAAGGAAAGAGAGAAGACTGTCCTCAGTATTTCCTAATGAATGTAGCAGGGAGAGCACTGGGGCGAAGGTGGGAAAATAGGATTTGAGTCACTTACCAACAAAACAGTAAACAGCTCGCGAACATAGACCCTCTCTGTCTGTATCAGCTCATTTAGGACGTGGCTAAAGCGAAAAGACAATATTTATCAGTTATTTTGTTGCCTTGGAATTATGATCTTTCAATCGTTATCATCATAAGTTGTCCAAGGTAAAAATTGTTAACACCTAGGAACTACCAATGGTTTTGGCTTTATCATCAAAATATGGAGTGAATCGTATAGTCTCTAGAATAAATACCACCCACAAGATGCTTTAAAATATATTGAAAATAGAAAATAAAATATATTGAAAACAGGGGCTGGCACCTGGGTAGCTCAGTTGGTTAAGCTTCCAACTTCAGCTCAAGTAATAATCTCATAGTTCGGGAGTTCGAGCCCCGCATCGGGCTCGGTGCTGACCGATCAGAGCCTGGAGCCTGCTTCGGATAGTCTCCCTCTCTCTCTGTCCGTCCGTCCATCCCTCCCTCTCTCTCTCTCTCTCTCTCCCCCGCCCAAATAAATAAACATTAAAAAAATTAAAAAATAAAAATAAAATATATTTAAAACAAAGGAAAGGGGACTCAGGACTTATTTTTCAAAATGAAAAAAAAAAAAGCCCACTTTATTTCTATCTCACTAAGCTTAAGAATCAATTTATTAAAAACTCAAAAATCTATTCCTAAAACTTTGGTTTATTTTGTTGTGGGGGGTAGGGAAAAACACAGTTTCTCTTTCTCCCTCTCCAAAAACATAATGACATTAACATTTAATGCCCGATTTTCCCCTTTCCCAGTAATGTTCTGAAATTTTCCAAGACCTGAAATGGATTTATTTTACTGGTTTTCCTAAATATAGATCATATTTAAACCTTAGTAATTTTGATCTCTTTAAAATAAAATACATTCTTCTTCCAATGTGATTTCTAATTGACACTTTTTTTTTTTAAGAGAGGGAGAGGGAGAGAGAGAGAGACAGACAGACAGACAGACAGAGAATCCTAAGCAGGCTCTACGCTCAGCAAGGAGTCCAACACAGGGCTTGACCCCAAAACTCTGGGATCATGACCTGAGCCGAAATTAAGAGCCGGACGCTCAACTGACTGAGCCACCCAGGCAACTCAATACCATATTTAAAATCCATTTCCTGGGGCCCCTGGGTGGCTCAGTTGGTTGAGTGTCCAACTTCAGCTCAGGTCATGACCTCCTGGTCCGTGAGTTCAAGCCCCACATCGGGCTCTGTACAGACAGCTCAGAGCCCGGAGCCTGCTTCAGAATCTGTGTCTCTGTCTCTCACTGCTCCTCCTCTGCTCATGCTTTGTCTCTCTCTCTCACTTTCTCTCTCAAAAATAAATAAACATTAACAAAATAAAAAATAAATAATAAATAAAATTCACTTCCTCACTCTCCAATACAGGTTACACATTTAACTTCTACCTTTGACTTTCTTTTATTTTTACATTTATAAGCATTATTTATCTGAATATGTATCACTACACAACTCTAGGATACAAAATTTTAAAGGTGAATCTTCTTCTTTTGTTTTAATTTTTTTAATATTTATTTATTTTTGAGAGAGAGAGAGAGAGAGAGAGAAAGACAGAGCACAAGGTGGGGAGGGGCACAGAGAGGGCGAGACACGGAATCAGAAGCAGGCTCCAGGCTCTAAGCTGTCCGCACAGAGCCCGATGCAGGGCTCGAACTCACAAACCGCGAGATCGTGATCTGAGCCAAAGTCGGATGCTCCAACCGAGCCGCCCAGGCACCCCCCCAAAAGGTGAATATTCTTATGTCTAAAATAGTAACGTTATAAAAGTGAGCACGCTATTTTTAACATCTCTAAACTCTAATTTTCAAGTCACACAAACAGAGCACATTCGCCTTGACCACTGAATCAGAGATTCCTACTGGTAGATGCATATAGAAGTGTATGTCAATAAAGAAACGATACTTCTGTAAAATATCCAAGCTATTGTCGTTGTCCAGACTGGAGGATTGACCAGGATTTCTCTGCTCCCGACAATCATGCACCACTTCGATCTGAAATGACGAAAATAAGACTTAAATTAGCATCTATGTACGTATAGTTCCTCTTGAAGGAAATCTAGTTCAAACTAAGTTTTCTCTAGGTCCTAACTGTGTACATAACTTGAAAAAGAACACTAGGATTTTTTTTTTCAGGTTTAAGATGCTAATTAGAATTCATTTTACACATTAAATAATGTTCTATTTGGCACTTTGGGGAAGTGAGGTTAATTTATAAAACGTTGAATTTCCAGATAACGCAAGTTTATTTACTGAAGAAAAAACCCAGCTTTTTAACCTTAATGTTTTTTAATGGAAGCCTTTCTAGGAAATATTACATGAATCCTGGAGTCCTTTAATCAAGGATACACAACATCATTGACTCTCTTTCCAATGATCCAGTGGTATCATCAGGAACATGAATGATGTGATAAAATCCAAGGATAACACTCTGGGGCTAATAACACGTGGGTAACTATTCTTTCTTAAAATGGCCATAACTTGTTTATTTCTGCCTCTGCTCTCTGCCACATGTCAGCTTTTGCTACAGGTGATTTCTCTGATCCTAAACCACGATCTTATTTCGAAGATTCTACAGTCCTTGAAGAATATCCGATGGAAAAAAAGACAGTCTCTTTAACAAATGGTGCTGGGAGAACTGGACAGCAACATGCAGAAGAATGAAACGAGACCACTGTCTTACACCATTCACAAAAATAAACTCAAAATGGATGAAGGACCTGAATGGGAGACAGGAAACCATCAAAACCCTAGAGGAGAAAGCAGGAAAAAACCTCTCTGACCTCAGCCGCAGCAATTTCTTACATGACACATCTCCAAAGGCAAGGGAATTAAAAGCAAAAATGAACTATTGGGACCTCATCAAGATAAAAAGCTTCTGCACTGCAAAGGAAACAATCCACAAAACTAAAAGGCAACTGACGGAATGGGAAAAGATATTTGCAAATGACATATCAGATAAAGGGCTAGTATCCAAAATCTATAAAGAGCTCACCAAACTCCACACCCGAAAAACAAATAATCCAGTGAAGAGATGGGCAGAAGACATGAATAGACACTTCTCTAAAGAAGACATCCGGATGGCCAACAGGCACATGAAAAGATGCTCTACGTCGCTCCTAATCAGGGAAATACAAATCAAAACCACACTGAGATACCACCTCACGCCAGTCAGAGTGGCTAAAACGAACACATCAGGAGACTATAGATGCTGGCGAGGATGTGAAGAAACGGGAACCCTCTTGCCCTGTTGGTGAGAACGCAAACTGGTGCAGCCGCTCTGGAAAACAGTGTGGAGGCTCCTCAAAAAATTAAAAACAGATCTACCCTATGATCCAGCAATAGCACTGCTAGGAATTTACACAAGGGATCCAGGAGTGCTGATGCAGAGGGGCACTTGTACCCCAATGTTTACAGCAGCACTTTCAACAATAGCCAAATTAGGGAAAGAGCCTAAACCATCACCTGATGAATGGATAAAGAAATTGTGGTTTATATACACAATGGAATACTACGTGGCAATGAGAAAGAATGAAATCTGGCTTTTGTAGCAATGTGGATGGGACTGGAGAGTGTTACACTAGGGAAATAAGTCATACAGAGAAAGACAGATACCATATGTTTTCACTCTTATGTGGATCCTGAGAAACCTAACAGGAGACCATGGGCGAGGGGAAGGAAAAAAAAAAAAAAAAAAAACATTAGAGAGGGAGGGAGGCAAACCACAGAAACTGAGAATAAACTGAGGGTTGATGGGGGCTGGGAGGAAGGGGAAAGTGGGTGATGGGCATGGGGGAGGGCACCTGTGGGGATGGGCACTGGGTGTTGTATGGAGACCAATTGACAATAAGCTTATTAAAAAAATCAATAAAAGTAATGTTAGTTTCAAATTAAAAAAAAAAAAAAAAAAAGACTCTACAGTCCTTGGACTGGCCCAGTGAGTCAACTACAGGAGCTCTGTGATGGCTATTTGTTCTTCGGAAGCATTAGAAGTATCTTCCAGGGATCCTGGCTGTACGGGACTTTTGAGCTTGCAAAAATCTCTGAACTCCACGTAAATGTAGCACTAGAACCCAAAAATGAAGTACAAGATCTAGCGGCTAAAAAGCATTTCCACAAAATATGACAAATCCATGTGGAAAGGAACAAACATCTATCGACTACTTCCTATATATTCCTATCTATTGTGCATATATTGTATCCATTCCCCGCCCCCAGCAATTTACCAAGCTACGGCACAGTTATCCTCATTTTACATATGGGAAAACTGAGGCTCAGAGGTATAGCAACAGGGCCAAGGTCACATACCTAACAAGTGATGAAAGAGTCAAGCCTGTGATGTGTCACCATTATGCTCCCTCTTTAAGACTATGGTTTGATTTACTCTATCTGAATGTATTAACTGTTACCATTTTCATACACTAAGACTGAAAATACCATGTACGTCACTCATCAGATAGGTAAGCATCATTTACTCCTGACAGGTTTCTGTTCCAAGGTTGGAAAGTTTTGAAACGTAACTTTATACCTTTAAGTGCCTAACGATTGTGCAGAATGGCTAGAATTGGAAGAAGGTGTGCCCTCTGGAACTGGATTCACCAGCTAGAAATCTCACCAAGAAAATGTACAGAGCCACAGCCTATTTATTCCCTGAGATATGCAAATAAAAAGATCCACATAGAGGAATGTTAAGGTGTCACGAGAGGAACGTGGAACCGTAAGACACGTAAGATGATGGAATTTGGCATTCAGTCCGTTTCTTTCTTTTTTTTTTTTTCAACGTTTATTTATTTTTTTTTTGGGACAGAGAGAGACAGAGCATGAACGGGGGAGGGGCAGAGAGAGAGGGAGACACAGAATCGGAAACAGGCTCCAGGCTCCGAGCCATCAGCCCAGAGCCCGACGCGGGGCTCGAACTCACGGACCGCGAGATCGTGACCTGGCTGAAGTCGGACGCTTAACCGACTGCGCCACCCAGGCGCCCCGAGTCCGTTTCTTTCTTGAAAACATAAGCCGTGACCGTACAACGTGATAACCAGGCATGGTATATCAGTATAGGCCATTCACTAGCCTAATAATGGCATGGGACACTTAGAACACTACCGTATGCCACGCATCATTGGAAATACTTCCCAAATATTATCTCATTTTTACACTAACTCTATGATGAGGGTGTTCTATTATCCCCATTTTATAGATAAGGAAACGGGAGTGCGAGAGAATTTACCCGAGATCGTACAGCCAGTGATTGTCGGAGTTGGGATGAAAACCCAGGTAGTCTCTACAATTGCTCAATAATCCGTATCACTGCTATACTGCCTCTTGGAGATAGATGTTCTTGTCCTTACTGACCATCAAGAAGACACAAGGAAAATGTAGGGCCCTACAGTTATGACAAGGCTACTCTCTGCAGGTACCAGAATATCATGGGTAACTGAGAAGGAATCTCGTCTCTATCAAGAAATGAACAGATGTGTGTTTTTTGAGCCCCGAGTATGGACCATTAGAACCTGTCCTCTGTCCGTGTTCCATACTTACAGGAATGTAATCAATTATGAAAGAAATCTTTTGTAGAAAGGTGCAATACTTATTTAAGTTTATTGAAGTGGTGTGGGGGAAAGAAAAGCTGGGGCTTATAGATGCTTTACAGAAACTAGTTCTGAACTTGAGCCAAGACTTAAGAAACCGCTCATACATCTGGGGATATGTCAGTACCGCAATTAGACGCAATGCATCAGTAGCAGCTTTTTCTTTTAGATTAAAGAGGCTTTTGAGCACACAATATTGGTTTAGTGGATTAAAAATATGGTTTGAGCCTCCACACCGATTCTGCAACTACAGCAATAAAGCCAATGTTGAATTAATTAATGATATTTACTTTTAAGTTGCTCTGATTTTGTCTCCAACTCTTCTTCCCTGGTAGAAAAATATGAAAGAAGAATTTCAGACCAGAATGAAAATCAACACTTTTAATTAAAATACACGAATGTATATACATGAATGTTTATTCAGCAATTAGAGCTTATTATTATTATTATTCCAGCTTATTTATATGAGTACTTTTAAATCACACTACACGAAACAGTGGACTGGTCAGATTTAGCTGTAGGATTTCGACTTCTTCTTCAGCATCATCTTGCTATGTGTTCACCCATTCTCTGACTCATCAAGCATTCCCCTGATTGCCAAGTGACCACGAAGAGTTAGTAACATTTATTTGGCACTTACTGCATGCCAGGTACTGTTCTAAGCCCTACACGGCCATTTTGTTCTTTAATCCTCCAATCGACCCTACCCGAAAGGGACGATTTCTATCCCCACTTTGTAGATAAGTATGGTTAGTGTCTTGTCCAGGAAGCAGAGGTGGTATTCAAATATGCATAGTCCGCCGTCAGAATATATGTTTCTAACAGCTACATAAAACAACAATTCTGAAGCACGGTAAGATGCTAAAACAACACATCTTTGTCAAAATCCGAGCTTTAATCTTTCTGCTCTTCCTGTTTAATCTCTCCTCTGTCCTCTTTTTAAACACGTTGAAAGGAAAGTCATCTGTAATTTTTTTAAGTTCATTTCTTCGTTTTTAGTAATCTCTACACCCACCGTGGGGCTCAAACTTACGAGCAGAGATCAAGGGTCGTATGCTCTTCCAACTGAGCCAGCCAGGCTCCCCCCTCCTTTTCTTTCTGTTCTGTTTATGATGGGTAAGCCCCTATATTATTAAGCAAGGAGTCCAAACGTCCCTACAAAGCCCAGGGCATGGTCCAAGTGCAAGACTAGGTTGTTATTTGCAGCTTAAAAGGCTGCCACCCACACAGGCTTCATGGATCTCTTCTCTCTATGGAAGATAACTTTTTGTCCTTTCCTCCTCGGCAGAAACCACTGCAAGGCAACCTCGGGGAAAGGCGTGCTGTTTTGTTCTCCAAATTTTATACTTCGCTTTCATTATTTAAAAATATATTTTAGGGGCGCCTGGCTGGCTCAGCTAGTAGAGCATGTGACTTGTGATCTCATGGTTGTGTGTTCAAGCCCCATGTTGAGCAGGGAGCCTACTTAAAATATATACAGATGTACAATGACTGTGCTGTATGGCTGAAACTAAAGTAACATTGTGTGTCAGCTATACTAAAAAAAATTTTTTTAAATATGTATTTTTCATATACAAGTTTTACATTTATAACATCAGCTATATCAATATATAAGTTAGACGTAGTGGCACTTACCACATAAAATCAATTTCTCCATGAACACTGATGTCTACCATTTAAAAGACACCTGATCCACAGAGATCCGAACTTATTTATAAAGGGAGCCTCTCTAATTAGCTTTACTAATTGATTCCTTGCAACTGCACTAAGAGATGAAAAAGGAATATACACAAAACTCATGAGGAATGCATCCTTTTTTCTGAAAAGCAAGGTAGACAAGTTCATTCTCGCAACAACGTAAACGTACGGTAATACCTTGGCTCGCGAGCATGATTCGTTCCAGAAACATGCTTGTCACCCAAAGCGTTCATCTATCAGAGCGAATGTCAAGAACCACTGGCTCAGCTGTCACGCCGCGGTCGGCGTCACGTACTCCTCGTAACGGAGGACATCGCTCGTGCACGAAGGTAAAATTTACGGGAAATGTTTGCTCGTCCGGCAGAACACTCGCGGACTAAGTCACTCGCGATCCGAGGTTTTACTAAAATTATGGAGCACCTAGGGTACGTGCTAGGTTCTGTGTTTGGTGCTGGGGATGCAAACGTGAACTGAGCACGGTCCCTGTCCTTACAGAGTTTACAGGCTGACAAGAGAGACCGAAAAGAGGCAATTACACAAAAGCTGTGAAGACCCAAAGTGGGGGGTTGTTAGCCCACAGCATGAACACCTAATTGAACTGGGCGTGGGGCGGGGATCCAAGTGGGATTGGAGATCG
>NW_024420501.1:3153988-3155382 GCF_014898765.1 Herpailurus yagouaroundi
AGAAAGGCAGGAAAGAAAAGCTTACCTGAAGAGAATGGACTAGAGACAGGAAATCTGCTGGAAGAAGAGGAGCTAGCAAAGGGGAAAGGGAGAGGGAAGCGACTAGCATCCCAGAGAGAGAAGAGTATTGTAAAATCCAACAGGCAAGACAGGTAGGGGCATCTGGGGAGGCAGGGAGACAGCTGCGGTTGTCAAGGCAACAGATGTTAGCTGGGATTAAGGACGCGGCAGTGAGGGCTAACAGTGGGGTTGGAAAGAAGGTTTGCATGTGGAATCTGACTTGCCTATAGGAAATTCAAGGAGGTGAATTGTAAATGCCACGTCCGAAGCGTGTAGACTAGAGCTACAAGTTTTGCAGCTCAAACCACATGTCACCCCTCACAATGTTCTTCACTAACTTGTACCCTTTGTAGTAAATCGTTAATTCAACAAACACTTATCGCGTCCTGCTAGGTGCCAGCACTGCGCTAGGTATGGGATCCTGTCTGACGCAAATTAATAAAAATAAACAAAATCAACCCCCCCCCCCCCAAAAAACCAGTTTGACGCACTGTATGAAAAACGAACACAACCTGATTGGACCAAATCTTGTATGTTTGGCGTAGCAATGCCTGCAACGTAAATAATGCTTTGATTTCACTTCGAAACCATGATAAATAATGGGTAAAATCACTTATCCATCCATCTCATTTATTCGGTAAGCTGCCTTCTTCCTCATAAATACATGAGGCAGTCTTAAGTTGAAGCCAATCTAAGCTGCTCCCAATAGATAGCTGTACTGTGGATGACACCCGAGTCGCTAAAATGAAAGAAACCTTGATTTAACATCGCCAATTGGTTTCCCTGGTTTCTTTTTACGAGCGGTCATTCGATGAAATGGGAGTTTAGAGTCGTTTTCCCAGGTAAGTTGAATGCTAAGAGAATAACGGATGCGTGTTATGAGAAACGGGAGAAAGTTAATTGCAGGCAACATTCAAGAATAAATTGCTGCTGGCTTTAGACGTCAAACTGGTTTTTCACGTGTGCACAAACTCAGAAAATGGACCGAAGTAATAAAGATGAGTACCTTTTGAAAAAAGTTTACATGCTTGAAAGAAAGAGTATCCAACTCCCACTGCAGGACAAAAAAAAAAAAAAAAAAAAAAAAAAGGGTAATGGCATTAAATGAGAATATCAGAAAGAAAAAATAAATAAAACAGAATGGAAGAGATTGTCTCGTGGCAACCCTTTGAAGGCAGCAGGCGTTATTGTTCCCGTTTTACATACAAGGAAACTGAGGCTGAAGAACATTCAGTGAACGGCCCGAGGTCACACAGCCAGGAAACAGAGCCCGAAGTCTAACTGAGGTCTGTCTTCTGCTAAGGAATATCAACGTATTCTATTTTTATTCTCCT
>NW_024420501.1:3155782-3223237 GCF_014898765.1 Herpailurus yagouaroundi
TAATAACCATTAGCTACATAGCTTTCATCATCTTAGCTTAGTTACATGCCTACATCACCTCTTTCTCAGATGATCCATGCTGGGACTGCCCTGGGTTTTTATACTCCTTCAAGCTTTCTCTGCATTTCAAAGCATTTCGTACATATATTAATGAAATCTGTGATCCTCTCAGATTAGACAGACCGAATTTAGTCCCATGTTCACCCATTCAACTAACTTAGGGACCCAAAGGCCAAATTATTCTCCCCAGAGGTCGCACAAGGGCAGCTTTGGGCAATCGAATCATCTCACTTCCAGATTAGTTCAACACCACCGTCACGATAATTATTTTATCCCACAGAATGCAGAAAGGCAATGGATATTACACGGTTAAAACTCGTCTACAAATATTAAAACAAGAGAACGGACTCTAACAGTTCGTTTCTAGCAGAATCATTCTATTTATCTGCACTTACTTAGAAAAGGCAATCCATTCTGTTATCTGAGCCATTCACTTACTAGAAGCGAATAAGAACCAAGTAATAGTTTATCCATTTAAGTAGTAAATATGTGTGAGCGCGTGCACACGCTTGCGTGTATAGACAAGATCCATATCCTTTCCTCCGCCTGCTCAAGAAAGGAGTGAGTTTGATGCTGGTAAAACGTTCATGCTCATTGCAAGGTTGGACTATTCAGTCCACATTTTCATCAGGCCCTACTATGCTGTATTCCTATGCTTTACTGTCGTATGATCCTCTCAGCCGTGACTCCTGCCCTGTGCAACAGAGTTTAAACGTGACCAAAGATGCTTACATAAAATCTCCATCTATCAGGATTGAAGAACGAACTCAGTGTTTACATCAAGAGTAACAAACGACAGCAGGAAAGGAAGAGATTAAAAAAGTGAATGCAAGATACCTTACCATGTTTCGGTGACAAAAAGGGTACTCCGGATCTGATCAAACTGTCAGAAGCAGGTACCACAAACTGGATTGGCTTCACACGCTTGTCCGTCAGGTTCCTGAACCCAGCTTGTTGGTTCTCAAATATACTCCGAATGTTTTCAAGCTTGAGTTGCACTGTCTGCATTTGCACCTACAGGTCGCGTAAGAATTCTATGAAGTGTTTTCTGAACTGGGCTCATTACAAATCTTATTACATTTCTCAGACTCAGTCAAAAAATTAATTTAGACTAGTTTAAAATGTAACTAGAAAAAATGAGGAAAGTAACAGAAAACAGATGAATGCAATGTCTTCACATGGTTATAAAACCCGAAGCTCTCAACCAAAACAACTTGAAAAAGCAATTTACTGGGGCTCCTGGGTGGCTCAGTCGGTTAAACACCCGACTCTTGATCTCAGCTCAGGTCACGATCTCATGGTTCGTGAGTTCGAGCCCCATATCAGGCTCTGCACTGCCAGTATGGAGCCTGCTTGGGATTCTCTCTCTCTGTTTCTCTCTCTGCCCCTCCCCCACTCTCTCTCTCAAAATAAGTAAACAAACTTTAAAAAATTATTTAAAAAAAAGAATAATAAAACAAAGAAATTTATCAAGCAGTCATGAAATCGGTCACTGTATAAAGTGCTTTACCCTTCATGGCTGGAACAAAGCAGGCATGATTAAGCACAACAAAGCCACCAAGGTAAGCACTGTCTTAGAAGTTTGTTATGTTGTAGCCCGCGGGACATTCTATAGCTCTCTGTGTTGTAAAAAGCTCCTCCTTGACTCTCCTCGATGATCTGAGGCAGTTGGTTTCGCTTGGTGGCTTCCAGAGAAATCACTTGGTTATTGCTATAGGCACGTTTCTGATTTTCTGGGGCATCCCCTAAGATGTGCAGCTAAGCACGGTTTTAGATACTGTTCCAATTAAGAGTCAACTACGCAGGGGCGCCGGGGTGGCTCAGTTAAGCGTCCGACTCTTGATCTCAGCTCAGGTCGTGATCTCACAGCTCGTGAGATCGAGTCCTACGCTGGGCTCTGCGCTGACGGCACGGAGCCTGCTTGGGATTTCTCTCCCTCTTTCTCTGCCCCTGTCCTGCTCGTGCTCACTTGCTAGCTCTCAAAAAGTAAATAGTTAAGCTTTAAGAAGTTAAAAAAATTTTCTTTTAATTAAAAAAAGATTAAAAAAAAAGGGGGGTCGACTATACAGTCTGGCCACAAATAGCATCACAAAAGCTCTGAGCTACAGTGTGGTGAGAGGGCTTCACGACATCTCCAACAGGGGGGCACCGAGCTAATCCACAGGTCCCTGCCTCATTAATACCAACATCTGTTGGCACCCCCTCCCCAAGAAGCTGAGTAGGAGAGCCAGATCTGTGTCCACAGAGCACCGGTGGTGGTCACGGCAGCAGAAAGACAAGACATTTGCCGTAGAATGCTCTCGACACGAACCCAGTGTTCTCCTAGGACAGCATTGGCCCCGTCTCCAAGGATGCACAAAACAATGGCACGTGAGAGCTCCTCACTCGTCACTCCTCATTACACAGCCAAGCATAAGCCTTTGGATTCTTTCCTTTTTTTAAAGTTTGTTTGTTTATTTATTTAAAGTAATCTCTGCGCCCAACATGGGGCTCAAACTCGTGACCCCAAGATCAAGAGTCACATGCTCTTCTGACCTAGCCAGCCAGGCTCCCCAAGCCTTTGGATTCTTTGATGCTTACCCGTGGGACTAATACCACCCCTCCTCCTTCAGAGAGCCGTGTAACTACAATTTGAATAAAGTTAGCTGTGAACTTGACTGGAATCATAGTTTTTAAAAAATGCGTTTATTTGGGGAAAAAAAAAATCACAACAGCCTCCTACCTTAAGCTCGGGTGATAAAATTACATCAAATTCATACTGTAGGGTATCAGGATCGTAATTGATAAAGGGCAGAGCCATTTCAAGAAAATTTTCAATGTCTTGGAGGGCTTTCTGAGCATCTTCTTTAGACTGAAACTTCTCTACTTCTTGGTTAGCTAGAAGGCATTCTCCTTCATCACAGCACTGATGAGCCTGGTGAGCAAATCACACACGCACGCACGCACGCACACAAAACCATGAATGAATAAACAGAAATATGTTCGCCTTTTAGGAGTGTTTAGCAGCCTCTGTGAATCAGAGTTGCTTCCAGAGCTGTTAAAAAATAAAGATACCTGGGTGCAGCCCCCAGAAATTCTGATTCAGTAGCTCTGGGCCCTAAGCCAGGCGTTCATAGCTCTGCAGAGCTCCACAGGTATTTCTGATGCACGCATAGCCAAGGCTGAGAAGCACGGTATTTTCTTTCACAACAAGGAATTCATTCTGCAGCGAGAGTCTGACCATTCTCTCAGCGCTAACACGTCAGCTGCGTGCTATTTTCCCCAAATCAGTAAGTGAAATATGAAACACCTCGCAAAATACATAGTGTCCTATAAATGTGTAGTGACCTGCCAAGGACAAGGATGAAAGTTTCCTTGCCAAAGAAGGAGGGGGGACAGGTTAAACTGTCCATGCTCAGATGCGATGTCTGTAAATGATATCCCTCGTTTACATTCCGCTTCCGAGGCCAGATCTTCCTTTCGCTGCCTCTTTCTGAAAGGGGTCAGACCCACAAGCCAGGGAGGAGTATTTTCCAGTCCCTGTTTAATTTCTTATTGCGGTAACTATGAAATGTGGAAGGAGTTTCTGGCGTTAGCAAAATGCCGCTAGGGCTGTGAAAAGTGTTCCGACTGCAAATTATCACCAGAGGAGAGGATGCAGAGATGTACCCAAAATAGAAAGGAAGCCATCGCAACCGTGATCCCAAATCATCAAATTCAATCCTTCCACCCCTTGCACATTCAACTCCGAGGCTATACCAGACCCTCACCCTAGAACGCAAAAGCAAAAACAAACGGTCTTCTTATTAAGAAATGTATCAGGTCTCACGACACTACCTGCTGCAGGAGTTTATGCATTTTGAAGATCCTGCTGAGCTGTATCCGTTTGGCTTTAATCTCATTAACCAAAATATCAGAAAGGTAACGGAGTTCATTGCACCTCTGGCAGATCAAATCAAGTGCATAATGGTGATTTGAAGCAAGTCTGTGTCCGTGTAATATCACAAAGCGGGCCTTTGCTAACAGATCCTAATTTTAAGAAAGAAGTAAAATAAGCACATGATCGCTGTTCAAATAGAGGAGGGGGCAAAAAGAAAGCAACTGAGAAGCAAATTGGCTTAAGCAGGGCGGACGGAGTGCCAAAAATATGATTGCATGTCATACTTCTGCAGGCTGTCAGAAAGCTCGGGGTTACAAGTAATTAGCTACGGCAGTGACGTCATCAGAAGCCCACGTGTTTCTGGTAACAGAAACAGAAAATGAACCAGCCTGCTCAGAGTGTGGACGAGATTTGCTTCTCCCGCTAGGTACAGATTTAGAACAGAACTGCATATATCAGATGAGGGACACACCAGCCAAACGAAAGCGGACGGATTTCGTGCCATCTCCGCTCTGGAAATCTCGTTAGAGTCAGCACCTGCCCGCCTCCTGGACGTCCTGAAGTGAACACCACGGGGCTCTCAAGTCCAAAGGGATCTTGGCGGCCTCGCCTCCACTCTACCAACGACTGGCATCCCGCCCCCCCGCACCCTGGTCCCCCACTTGCTCCCGACCTAGCAACTGAAAGAGCAGGAGGTCAGGAAATATTTGGCGAGGTAAAACAAGGAGAACTGAAGCCCGGAACGATGAAGTGACTGGCCTACCTAGCCGGGGGGAAACACAGGATTATAACAGGGAGTTATTTTTTTTAATGGGTACGGCTTCAGTTTTGCAAGATAAAAAAAGTTCTGGCAATCTGTTGCACCACAATGTGACTATAGTTAACGCTACCGAACCGTGTACTTAAAAATGGTTAAGATGGGGGCGGGGGCGCCCAGGCGGCTCAGTTGGTTAACTGTCCAGCTCTCGGTTTGGGCTCAGGCCATGCTCTTGCAGTTCATGGGTTCGAGCCCCGCGTGGGGCTCTGCGCTGGCAGCTCAGAGCCTGGAGCCTGCTTCCGATTCTGTGTCTCCCTCTCTCTCTCTCTCCCCCTCCCCGACTCGTGTTCTCTCTCTCTCTCTCTCTCTCTCTCAAAAATAAATAAACATTAAAAAAAAAACTAAAAAAAACCAAAAAACAAAAAACAAAAACCAGTGGCCTTGCTCTCTCATACAAGACAGAAGAGCAAAGCTAATTTGTTAACTGTTAAAGCCATGAGTCCAAGCTTTAAGACCAGCAAAGTGATCATCGTTTCGAGTACTTATTATACAACCACATTTCCCGGGTATTGTGCTAAGTGTTTTATCTACAACATCAAAAACAGTCCTCCCCTAATCATCCCGCAAAGTAGGCCACTTTAGCCCCAATTTATAGATGAAGACGTTGAGGCTTAGAACATTTAATCACTTTGCCCAGGGTCATGCGGCTAGTAAAACGAAGCAGATTTATCTGTCTGAATCCATATCTGGTTCAACTGCAGATACCACATGATGGGTATTTAAGAAGTTATGCTCTTGTACATTTCTATTGTTTCCAAGTAGCATTCCTGAGAGACATCTTGGTGGGCCTGAAACCGCTCACACGGTGACCTCAGAGACTGCCCGTTGCAACTACATGACACATCGGCAGGGTCACCTCTGGCCCACGTCGAATGGAAAAGAATACAGACCAGTGTTATTAAACCCATTACGTAGACTGTTACCAGGAAAAGTGAACCAGGAGGGTTCACGCTCCTGAAAAGCATCACAATGAACTATTACAATAGTGACCATCTGAGATGTCCTCTTACCTGAGAATTTTCATCTAAGTTTTCCAACTTTTTAATTTTTTGTTTTACTTGACCTAGGTTCCCGGTGACGTCTGCCAGCTCTGCTTGTTGGTTTAACAGAAGTTCGACTTCACTCACGAGCTGCAAATAGGAAAAAACCAAGGCTTTAAGCATACAAATTATTAAGCATTTTTCCTTTGATCATTTTTGTAGGCAGTGCTATTAAATAAGAACAGCGACATGGAAAAATCGCACACGTGGCAAACACTTCTGTCATTTTATTCCCAGGAATCGGTATAATCTATTAACACCCAACCTACTAGATATCAGTGTATACTCATGATCTGTAAATATCTCTATGTACATGTGTTGGCATGTATACGTGGGCACGTATGGAAGTCCGTGTATGTATACATATTTGCATATATACTCCCCAGCGCTATGGCGAGTGGTCCCAGGAAAGAAGGTTCCGCCAGTAGTAATTAGCAGCATACTTGGAACCCAGATCTTGGTCTTCCCTATCATATCCCAGAAAAAGAAACCAAGACTCCTCAGGAAAATGGCTGGTTCCACGGCTAAAGCAGAGGAGGTACAAGATGGGCTTGGAACATCTCTTTATGCCAGAAAGTAAAGAAGTGATAACCCGAAAAAAGTCTGGATGTGTCACAAGGGCACAGTAGCCAGTCAGAAACACCGAAATAGTTAAGAACAGTAAAGAATCACAAACCATGAAGAACTTCTGATGAGCAGGAAGATATTTGCATGACCTTAAATTTTCTCCCCACACGTTTCCTACTAGTTACAAGTGGGGGAAAGTCATTAGTGGAGAAACTCCACGGCAGCCTGACTGGGTAATCGAAATGCACATCAACGATGAAGGGCAGGTGGACTTCATTAACTCCCTTGGTTGGGGAGGAGAGAAAGATCGGGAAGGGCCAAGAACAATACCCTCGGCAGAACACATCGCTCATAGAGTATTCCTGCTGGTCATACAATGGTTAATCTAATCATAAGAAAACGTCAGACAGGGGTGCCTGGGTGGCTCAGTGGGTTAAGCGTCCGACTTCAGCTCAGGTCACGATCTCACAGTTCGTGGGATCGAGCCCCATGTCGGGCTTCTGTGCTGTGAGTGAGAAGCCTGCCTGGGATTCTCTAGCTCTCTCTCTGCTCCTACACACAGCCCCCCTCTCTCAATAAATAAATAAACTTTAAAAAAAAGAGAGAGAGAATGTCAGCCAAATGGAAAATGAGGAACATTTTATATTAAAAAGCACTGTGTTCTTCCGAAATGTCAGTGTCATAAGAGACAAAGAAAGGCTATGGAAATGTTTGTTCTAGATTAAAGGTGACTAGACAGGACAACTTATCCAACACCCAACCCTCTAAGACTGAGTCCTGTACTGGAGGGGGGTGGAAATGACATAAATGGCACTATTGAGCCAATTGATAAAACTGGAATACCAATGGTAGGTGATATAAAAGGAATGCATTATTGTTAAATGTCCTAAATTCGATAACTGTCCTGTGATTATGCAAGAGAATATTCCTATCCTGTAGATTCAAAAATATCTCAAGTTTGAGAATATCCAATTTTTCTGTACATCTGAATTTACGAATAAGACCGTTTTTAAGTGAACTTCCTAAATACACAGAACCTATCGACAAATCGCCATGAGATACAGATCACGTCAGTGAGGTTACGATCCAAGGAAAAGAACAATACCGATTAGAGGCAACAAGGATTTGAAGAAACAGAATGTAACTCCAGGTCAAGAACGTAGTATGGATGCAAACTAACACCGGAGTGGAGGGACGATGGGGCACATTCAGGAAGAGTGTTATCCTCACATGGATTCGGTTGGGGAGGAGGGAAAGATCTGGAAGGACCAAGAACAACTTGGCCTATTCTTTCTTTAAGGAAGGTTTCACAGAGAGCATGGCATTCCAAAATCTGTTTGAGTCACAGGAGGGAAAGGTCTGGCAATCCCGAGCCCTGTGTCCAGAATGCGGCACCCAAACCCAATTCTGCTCACACAGATGAAATACCAAGTAAGTAAGAAAGTCATGGGTAGAAAACAAGCCAGCCACATGTGAGAGAGAAAAGAGGTGAGTTTTCTTCGGATCTCCTGGAAAAGTACTATGAAAGAGACTATGTCGCTTGACCAAGTGTGATGTATTTTCCAGAAGCATCCGACTAGAATGTACTTTTAGCCTTTCAAATAATGCATAATTGAACACGATTTCATTTCACTCATCAGGCTTTTCATAGAAATAAATTACTGGATCAGAAAAAAAATGTTTTGGGGTGCCTGGGTGGAAGAGTCGGTTAAGCATCTGACTTCGGCTCAGGTCATGATCTCACGGTTCGTGGGTTCGAGCCCCACGTGGGGCTCTGAGAGCCCTCTCCCTTTCTCTCTGCCCCTCCCCCACCCATTCATTTTCTCTCTCTCTCTCTCAAAAATAAATAAACATTAAAAAAAAAAGAAAAATGTTTTTGTTAGGTCATATTAAATACGGTCAGTATATGGTATTAAAACAGCAACAACAACAAGAAGGAAGTGGGTATTATTTCCTTAGAAACCTAGTCCATAGCCTGAAAGCATTTTGTATGTAAAATGAGTTTCAAAGATAAACATCAGGGTGGACAGCAACTGAGTCCTCCTTACAAGTTCAGTGCTTTATCCCAGGAGATTAGTAAGCCAGAAAGACATCATGGCAGGGTTCGCTCACATTTGCTCCCTTTCCATCTCGCTCTGGGTGTCATTGGGCATCTCGTGAGACTGTACTTCTCAAGGAGCAAGTAAGAGCCGCTGGCAATAATGAAAAACCCCGTATAAAGGAATGTTTTAACTGACCTCTTGAAAATCCTGCTCAAACTTCCATAGTTGCAGATACTGCTCCATTTTTAGTTGGTGTTTTTCCCAAAATCCATCAAAAGCTATTTCCATATCATGTACTTGAGTCAGCAATCTTAACAAAGAAAAGTCGTTAGAATTCCTTCACACCAGCGATTTGTTCTGTAGGGAAGTACATAAATCTGGCCTGGACATTAAGAATTATAAGGAGGGGCCCTTGGGTGGCTCAGTCAGTTGAGCGTCCGACTTTGGCTCAGGTCACGATCTCGCGGTTCGTGAGTTCGAGCCCCATGCTTGGCTCTGTGCTGACAGTTCAGAGTCTGGAGCCTGCTTCGGATTCTGCGTGTGTGTGTGTGTGTGTGTGTGTGTGTGTGTGTGTGTCTGCCCCTCCCCTGCTTGCGCGCGCGCTCTCTCTCTCTCACTCTCTCTCACTCTCTCTCAAAAATAAATAATAAAAAAAATTTTTTTTTAAAAAGAATTATAAGGAAAGTCAGGGCACCTGGGTGGCTCAGTCAGTTAAGTGTCTGACTTCAGCTCAGGTCGTGATCTCAGGGTTCGTGAGTTCGAGCCCCACATCAGGCTCTCTGCTGTCACCACAGACCCCACTTTGCATCTTATGTCCCCGTCTCTCTCTGCCCTTCCCCCACTCACGTGTGCCTGCACACGTGCACTCTCTCTCTCTCTCTCAAAGCTAAACATTAAAAAAAAAGAATTATAAGCAAAGTCAGAGACCATGACACTTGGTCCACGAAGAGCCCATCAATGTCCACAGAACCTCTCCTACAAGCAAACTGATGTCTGTGAGACGAGGGAAGTTGTTCACAGATTCCCAAAGGTCCAGAAATACTTGCACACTTAAGAGACTGAAGCAAAATTAGAATTCCCGTTCAAAAGTGTAAGATAAGTAATTCCAAACCAATAGGAGAGTACTCACTTATTAACGGTTTGCCAGTCACCATTGATTTGTGGCCGACGTTCAAGTCTTGAACTGACGACATCTTCAATGCTAGGCACTTCCAGACTTGTGAGGAGGATTCTTCCTTCTTTGGTTACAGCTGTAATATCATTCTGGAAAAAGGCACGGTGGGATGAATTAGCCTGCTAGCAACCCATCCCGCATGACTTCATGACAAGGAAGCACACAGCTAGAGCACGCTATAGAAGAGAAACGGCAGTTCTAGAACGGCCTCTACTGAATCCGAAACCCATGAGGATTTCCAAGAAGCCTCTGCCTACTGAGACGGGTGTTGCGATCGCTATTTTTATAAGATCTTTATAGGCAGCAGTCCCTTGTGGTCCGGATGTAGTCTCCTTCTCTTACTGGTAGAAAGTTCTAACTCATTCTACTCTACTAATATTTTTAACGTGCTCTAATAAAGCAGTCGTAGCGTCATGAAGTCTACCACATTGGAAAGCATGCAGTTAACATAATATTTAATGCACATTCAGGGACAGGGAGATTGTTATCAACCGCCGCCTGCCATATTATGTTGCGTCACATTTGGGTTCATTAATTCCTCACAGAGCATACGCTGCTTTCTACTCAGAAGGTCTTAACCTTGGTGGGTAGATTCTTCGGGCATCTAAGAGTGAGCTATGACTCCCTTCAGGAAATCCAAGGGTCTTCTGAACTGTTAGGCAAAAATGTGGGTGTCCCTGTATTTGTCCGGGAACAGGTTCTAAGCCACCACCAATATAAATAAGAACATAATCACTGAGAACTAATATTTCCGGGGCGCCTGGGTGGCTCCGTCAGTGAAGCGTCCGACTTCGGCTCAGGTCATGATCTCACTGCCCGTAAGTTCGAGCCCCGCGTCGGGCTCTGTGCTGACAGCTCAGAGCCTGGAGCCTGTTTCGGATTCTGTCCCCGTCTCTCTGCCCCTCCCCTGTTCATATTCTCCCTCTGTCTGTCTCTCTCTCAAATACAAAATAAAACGTTAAATTTTTTTTTAACTTTTTTTTAAAAGTTTTTTAACTTTTTTTAAAAGCTAATATTGGGGCGCCTGGGTGGCTCAGTCGGTTAGGCGTCCGACTTCGGTTCAGGTCATGATCTTGTGGTCCGTGAGTTCGAGCCCCGCATCGGGCTCTGGGCTGACAGCTCAGAGCCTGGAGCCTGTTTCAGATTCTGTGTCTCCCTCTCTCTCTGACCCTCCCCTGTTCGTGCTGTCTCTCCCTGTCTCAAAAATAAATAAACGTTAAAAAAAAAATTTTTTTTTAAAAGAGCTAACATTTATGAAATAGTGGCTATGTGCCAAACGTGGTTGTACATATATCACTTCCTCCATTTCATCCTCACAACAACCCTACAAGGTACACACATATCGGCATCAACCTCGCTGTGCACGTAGGGCAACCGCAACTCAGAGAGAGGAGGCAAACTGCCCGATCACACAGCTTATGAGGGTCAGAGCTTTCTCTCCTGGAACAGTTATACTTTGAGATTATGATTCACGAGTTCAGTCTCTCTCCTCTTCATCTACAAACGTCCCCTCAAAAAGCAATTCAAACTAAAATACAAGTGTCGTCTCTACACAGAGCTCGTATCCGAGCGCCGCCGCCCCACCGCCACCCCCCCACCCCCCGCCCCAGAAGGACATGAGTGATAGAGCCTGGTGCTGCTTGAGATCATTCTTCAACTTTCGGGAGAACGTGCATCTCAAAGTACTTGGTGATTGTCTGAACTGTGACTCAGAATCCTTCACAACCCAACACTCCAGACAACTGGGTAGGAGGCCAAAGTCAACTTGCCATCTAAGGTCTACGGTAGAAAACAAGAAAAGCTAGTACTCTGGGGATGCCTGGCTGGCTCAGTCGGAGCTCGTGACGCCTGGTCTCAGGGTCGTGAGCTCAAGCCCCGTGCTGGGCGTGGAGCCTACTTTCAAAAAAGGAAAAAAAACAAACAAACTAGTACTCTGTGCAAAAGAAAGCTTGTGATCAATTTAACAATGTTTGCCTTGGTCGCAGGCCCCCTGACTCCTCATCTGGTTCTCCTTTTCCACTTCACGTCGCACCTGGGGTGGGCGTAAAACTAGAACACCCATCTGCCTTCTGATTCTCCAGCTTTCCAAATGAGCGGGCCTTTTGAAAAGGTAAAGAATCCGTGATAACAAAGAGGACTGTAGACTTCTTATTCTGGGGCAGCATGGACTCTTCCATTAACAAATAAAGAACTTCTCAAGAGAATGCACCAGTTACAAGGGGGCCACTTACGTTCAACAGATCCGGGCCATTTTCCCCTTGTGGGTCCCCCACCCACCAATCAGTGTGAAAGGCACGTGCGCCGTAAAAGAAAGGCCATGGGTCGTGGTTGTTTGTTGACGTTTTCAGACATACCTTTAACATGTGATACCTCTCGGCACGAAGCGCAAGGATTTCTTCTATTGAAGGAATATCATCTGGCAGTTCTGTCTCCGCCAGTTCAGTTCCAAAGGACTGCAACATCTGAGCCATTTCCTTCACTGTGAGAGCAAAATTTTCTATAGCCTGCAAAGACCCAGTGATCCTTTTAATTCCATGGAAACTGCCAGCACATCAATACCTAGATCAGTAACTGTACTCACTTTCATCTAGGTATGACAACAAGCACATATACTATGACCTCTCTTCTGCTAAGGAAAGTTGGCATTGCCCTTGGCAATCAACGCTACCTTTGTAGCTAAGCCTCTACGAAACTGACGTGAGGTTAAAGAGTCTTCTTGAATGTCTTTTATCTAAACTTCTGTACTCATTTCTTGAACGCCAATGAGAACAATGTCTTTGTTTTAAAGTTTCTTTCTTTTTTTCTAGTAATCTCTACACCCAGCGTGGGGCTCGAACTCACGACCCCAAGACTCGAGAGTCGCGTGCTCCTCCGACGGAGCCAGCCAGGCGCCCCTGAAAACAATTTCTTAAAGATGCCGTGGACTGAGTCATTCACTTTCTGACTTTGTTTAGGTCTATCCCATTAGACCCTGCAAATGTAAAATTACTTTATACTAACTTTACTTTGGAAGAGAACATCAAAGCCACCGGACATTTATTATAACTTATGAGCAAGCATTAGCATTCCAACAAAGCAATGCACAAGGGTGATGGGGGAACAAACTGGCCACAACAATTCATTCAGGCACAAGACTTGAAATTGTGATCGCGAAGGTTCGGTCGCCCTCAAATGTCAAGTCGCGTTGCGCTGTTGATTGTTTCCAAAATCAACTGCTCAGGAAGAGAAAAGTGGGGTGGGGGGGTGGGGGGGCAACCCGTAGAGACCTTATAAACCCTCTGCTTACCATGCAGCTCGAGGTGATCTGCTCTTTCGTTTGCAGTTTTAGAGGTTATGAAAGGCTAGACACTAATTTTGACGATACGCTTTCGTATGAACAAAAAGAACTGCTGAATGACAAAGATGAGGAAAACAGGATCCTGATTGAATGAGAAATCATTTCCTTCAGAAGGGTTCCCTTATCGCTGGGATCTGGGACAAAGATTCTTCTAGTATAAACTCACATCTGCGAGGCACAGGGTCTTTGCCTATTTGCCAATTTCTAGAACCGAACGAAACTCTACTGTAATCCTAACTGCCTCAGAAGCATCGCTAGGATGACATGAATCGTATTACTTAGCATGTTTTGAGGGCTTGTCATCTGTTAGGCACTGTGCCACACAATTTACATTTGTTATCTCATTTAATCTTCCCAATATCCCTATGACGTAAAGTAGTATTATTCCCATTTTATAGTTGGGAAAACTGAGAGCCAGAGAGGCTATATAGCGTGCACAAGGTTACACAGCTAAAAATCAGCAGTGCTGAGGTCTGAACCCAAAACGCTTTGTTTCTCCAAGTTACTACATGGCCACCGGAGGCAGTGGACAGAGCACGATCGCCTTACTCCCTAGGCCTCTCCTTCAATTGCCATCCTCAGTGCCTCTTCATCATTTCTAGATATTTCCTAGGGAAGAAAATCAAGATGTTGAATTATATGTGTTTGAAAAACAGGAGCCGCAGCAAGCTGTCTTTCCCAAAGAGGAGAACAATGCCGGAACTAGATTTTAAAGGCTAATATGAACTACAGGCTCTACAGTAAGAGCAAAGGCAACATACATTTCTGAAGATGATCCATTCACTGTTGGAGTACTGCAAGGTGCCGCCTAACTCAGGGGTTAACTGCTTGTCATCAATGTATGTCAGCAAATCACTAACTGAGCTCAGCATAACCACCTATATAAATAAGCAAGAGAGATACTGTTAACTGCCCTTCACGGCATCCCTCCATTCAACTGTACAATGAACTTCAGCATTTCCTTAGCACAAAGTTACCTTTTGCAAATGGTTCTAATAGTTCTCTCCTGTACGCCCTCCCCCGCCCACATCCGTCTGCACTACGTTCTTTGGTAATAACAGTTTTCACATACGAAACATTTCTCTGTAAAGCAAAGTTAATCTCCATAGAAACCCAAATCGCTGGTTCTCCTTGATCTAAAATTTTGCATTATTAATGGCCAACCTTCCGAAAGAATGTTATGCCTACAACGGAGGAAAAGGGCTTTCTGTAGTAAGTTATAACTTATCAGGAGGGGCTGATCTTCGCAAAAGTACCATAATTTACAAGGACTCTATCCCTAACCCTAAATAAACGTATAAAAATATATTTAAAAAAAAAGATCATGGTACTATGAACTAGCTCAGGATGCTAAGTTCATGGGAGTTCAAATACGTAAAACACATGCTCATTTTTTCCCTAAAAATAAAACGTCCTGATTTTATACACACACGCACACGTGCATATACACACACATAAATAACGTAGGTGACATATATCTCATTCAACAGGGATTGCTTTGTTACAAATTGACGAAACTCTTCCTTTAGTTTAACAATAGAAACAGAAGACTTTGGGGGATTTCAAGTTTGTAGTTTGGGAAGACAAATTCTATTTCTTTTCTTTCAGATGCTTTGTGAGCACGGGTAAAGCATCAACAGCATGGTACAAAGTCCTCACAAGAATTAAAGAGACAAAACATTTAAACAATATACTCTTACTGGTAACTTCAGCATGAAATCCTCCTGACTAAATCGAAATCCAATGTCTGTGAAAGTCCTTTGAAGAAAACTGCTGGGACGTAGAACCAACACCAAGTGCAAGTTCCCAGGAAAAGAAACCTACGGAAAGGAGAAACGCAGGAAAGGAAGAACAAATCGTCAAAACGTGCACTCGACTGAGCACGTATCAGAAAATACGTAATTAAAGGAAACCGTTTTTAAAGCAATAAAAGCCACTAGAAGGACAAAACTTTAAAAATGGATATTGATACAATCTAAAAACTTGGAAACAGAAACAGAACTAATGTAAGGTCATCAGATCAGACCCTTGCAATGTTCATGGCGGGGAATTTTCTCACACAAAAGTAGATCCCAAGTTAAGAAGAACTATACTTTTTTACAAAATAAATCTAGGTTTTTATTTTATTTATTACCTTTTAAGCTTATTTCTATTTTAGTCATCCCTACTCCCAACATGGGTCTTGAATTCACAACCCCAAGATCAAGAGTCACACGCCCTGTCGACTGAACCAGCCAGGCTCCCCACGAACCATACCCTAAAACTTCATTTTTTTTAAAAAAATGTTTTTTAATGTTTACTTTTGATGGGGAGGGGGACAGAGAGAGAGAGGAGACACAGAATCCAAAGCAGGCTCCAGGCTCCAAAGTGTCAGCAGAGAGCCCGACGCGGAGCTCGAACCCATGAACTGTGAGATCGTGACCTGAGCCAAAGTCGGACGCTTAACCGACTGAGCCACCCAGGTGCCCCTGAAACATCATTTTAAAGTTAGTCATTTGTATTTGAATTGCATTTATTCCCTGTGAAACGGAATTAGAACGCAGGTTCCTAGGATAACCCCAAAAGTCAAAGGGAGCTTAAACATTGTATACATGTACTAAGCAATGGAAGAAACCTGTGATATGGAATCATATTTTTATTTTCATCCAAGCAACATTCACAGAGTCTCTTCTACATGTCCATTCCATGTACCTAAGCGAACGACTGTCGCGCACTGTTAGCAGTCGGTGTCCCCAAATTAATAAGATGTAGTCCCTACCCAGTTTGCAAGAAAATCAGTCTAATAGTGCAGTCCATTAGTAATCGTTAACTCTATAGCACAAGTTGATAAGTGAAACAAAGGAAGTAGAATAATCCACAACAGACGGTCAAAACGGTCTGTTTGAAGCCTAAGAAAAGGAATTACTTAGATCAGAATGTCATTCTGGTGCACCAATGTTTTCCCCGTTTCCAGAATACGGACATGTAGGTGGTCAAGAAACAGTTGCTGAAAGAAAGACAAGGAGGGTGGGCGCCTGGGTGGCTCAGTCAGTTGAGCGTCTGACTCTTGATTTTTGCTCAGGTCATGATCTCACAGTTCACGGGATCGAGCCCCGCATCAGGGTGTTCGGTGACAGCATAGAGCCTGCTTGGGATTCTCTCCTTCCCTCTCTGCCCCTTACCCACTTGTGCTCTATCTTCAAATAAATAAACATTTTTTAAAAAGATAAGGAGGGGACGATGGAAAATTAGCAAGACAACAGTATGGCCCAACGTTAATAATGAACTACCATATATCAAATGCTTACTCTATGCCAAGTATTTTGCCAACGTTATCATAGTTCCTCTTCATAATAATCGTGTGAGGTAGTTAAGTTAGCGTCTTTTACAAATAAAGCAAGCGGGGGCGCCTGGGTGGCTCAGTTGGTTGAGCGTCCAACTTCAGCTCAGGTCATGATCTCACGGTTGGTGAGTTCGATCCCCACATTGGGCTCTGTGCTATCAGCACAGAGCCTGCTTCAGATTCTCTGTCCCTGTCTCTCTTTTTCCCTCCCCTGCTCGCTCTCTCTCTCTCAAAAATAAATAAACATTAAAAAAAAAAAAAAAGACAGAAAGAAACTGAGGCTCAGAGAGTTTAACTTGCCCCGGCTGGTGAAGTCTTAATCTATGCCTGCATCAGGGCTCTTTTTTTTTTTTTTAATGTTTATTTTTGAGAGAGAGAGAGAGAGAGAGGCAAAGAGAGAGGGAGACAGAGAATCTGAAGTGGGCTCCTCACTGACAGAGGCACAGCCCAATATGGGGCTCCAACTCCAACCGCGAGATCACGACCTGAGCCGAAGTCGGACGCTTAACCCACTGAGCCACCCAGGACTAGATTTGGACAAGAGTGGAGGCAGACAGACGAGCTAGGAGGTGGGTATTAACAAAAAGAGGAACTTTCACTCAGGTTTAAGACCTAGACTCTTGGGAAATACACGTTTGAAACTGGGGATATTTTAAATTCAGTTTGAGGGGTGGCTGGCTAGCTTAGTCGGTGGAGCGTGAGACGCCTGACGTCGGGGTTGTGAGTTTGAGCCCCACGCTGGGTGTAGAGGTTACTTAAAAATAAAATCCGTAAATACAACTTGAGACGGTGATAAAGCATCAACAGTTAAGTGGCCATGAGAACCAGAGCAAGGGAAGAGGACCGAGTGGGAGACTCACAAATAAGTGAAAGAGGTCAAAATGAAATCAATAAATTAATCAATGATTATAAACAGACACAAATCGGGCTGGCTGTCCAACTCCGAACTCCCCCAGGCGGCCGTGCCTCTGCTACCCTCTCCCTTCAGGAGAGACTTCTTCCCCTCTCTCAGGTACTAAATGGTTATGTCCCCCAAAGTTTGTGCTGAAACCCAGCCCTCAATGTGAGGCTGGTAGGAGGAGAGGCCTTTGGGAGGTGCCTGGGTGATGAGAACGGAGCCATCATAAGGGGACTAGTGCCCTCATAAAAGAGACCCCAGAGAGACCCCTCACCCCTCCTGGAGCCTGCTTCAGATTCTGTGTCTCCCTCTCTCTGCCACCCTCCCCCGCTCCCACCGTGTCTCTCTCAAAAATAAAGATTTAAAAAAAAAAAAAGAACTGTGATCTTCCTACATGACCTTGCCCTCCTAACACACAGCGATTAGTAGTGGGATGAAGTCCTGCCCTGGGATTTTTCACACCAGTGTTGAGGGAAGAACACTTTGAGGGTGCGGTTCCAGAGCTGCTGGTCGCCGTGAACCTGCTGGAGAAAACTTACTTCAAAGCATGCAGCTAACATGCGTATAGAACCAGAAGCAGAGACAGGGTCCCAACGATGCCTCTATGATGTACATAGTGTGTATTTTATGTTAAACATGGTACGTACTTCCTATAGTTATCGTAAGAATTAAATTAAATAATGAACACAGAGGAACTTTGTTAAGCCCAAAAAAAAAAAGAAGATAGGCTTTAAATTTTACCTTGCATTCTTGGATCTAAAGACAAGTAGGCTTAGGTAGAAAACTTCCAGGATACTGATAAAGGCTTGCTTTTTTTTTTCATTTGTTTAAATTCAAGTTAGTTAACATACATTGTCGTATTGGGTTCTTTTAAGTTTTTTAATTGACTTAGGGAGAGAGAGAGCGCGCACGCGTGCGCGCGCAGGGGAGGGGCAGAGAGAATCCCAATTCTCCCTCGATGCAGGGCTCGATCCCACGACCTTGGGATCCCAACCTGAACGGAAATCAAGAGTTGGATGCTTAACCGCCTGAGCCACCCAGGGGCTCTGATAAAGGCCTGCTTAAAGGGGAGACTCTGACAGAGCCTTGGGAGAACTCCGGACCTATTTTTAAATTTTTTTTTTAATGTTTATTATTTTTGAGAGAGAGACACACACACAGAGCGCGAGCGGGCCAAGGGCAGAGAGGGAGACACAGACTCCAAAGCAGGCTCCAGGCTCCGAGCTGTCAGCACAGAGCCCGACGCGGGGCTTGAACTCACAGACCGCGAGATCATGACCTGAGCTGAAGTTAGTTGCTTAACCAACTGAGTCACCCAGGTGCCCCTCTGGGCCTATTTTTAGATAGAAAGCATAGATTCTACTTCGATGCCATTTGCTTTAGGAGTTAAGCCTCTCCTTCTTCTTCACACGGGTAAGTTCCCAAAACCATTATACTTTCCTGCCTTGACCCAGCTGCCTTTCCACTTTTTTTTTTTTCTTTCAGATGGAACTGAAAGCACCCGACCTCTGTCAACACTTAGGGCAAAATGTGTTTTGTTCTTTCATGGACCCTAGGTTGATCTGGTCTCATCATCTTTTTCTCTCGGACTTTCCTTAACACCATAGTCTCTGGTATCACATAGGAAATCTCTAGGTGGCCCTGAGCCTGACCAACTTAAAGCCATTGGTCTCTAGCCTGCCACGCCCGGGAGAGCAAGGTTGTCCCAGCACCTAGGTCCAAGGTCCATCACACGGCAGGGAACAAAGGAGAGAGGAGAGAAAAAGCAGAATCACGGTCTATAGAATCCACAGGGAAGCAAATCCAGGCAGGGTTTGGGGGTGCTCCACTGCTTAAAAGTCAGGGATGTTATATAGCTATTATTTTTAACATTTTAATTTTTTTTTCAACGTTTTTATTTATTTTTGGGACAGAGAGAGACAGAGCATGAACGGGGGAGGGGCAGAGAGAGAGGGAGACACAGAATCGGAAACAGGCTCCAGGCTCTGAGCCATCAGCCCAGAGCCCGACGCGGGGCTCGAACTCCCGGACCGTGAGATCGTGACCTGGCTGAAGTCGGACGCTTAACCGACTGCGCCACCCAGGCGCCCCAGCATTTTAACCATCTCATTTAACTGTCTCGTTTACTTATTTATTTCTTCATCTATTTATTTATTTAAGTGATCTCTTACACCCAACGCGGGCCTTGAACTCACGACCCTGAGACCGAGAGTCGCACACTCTTCCGACTGAGCCAGCCAGGCGCCCCCGTTTACGGAATCAGTCATTGCCTATATTTGACAAAGTGATTTGCCCCAAACATGGACACCTGGAAAAAAAATCCTTCTAAAGAGAATTCTACATTCTAATCATATCATGCTTAAGGAAAACTTCCTGATTACTCTGCCATACGTTGTCCTTCCTTAATTCCTTCAAAATGTTTAGGGATTCACTTGTGGCCAAAAGCCCACAAAAATTAGCATTTTAAAAGAAAATGCATCATCAAGGATGAAAACTTCAGTTATTGCCTGCATACTTGCATTTACAGTGTTTTTCATGATGGGATAGGTAGAGAATCTTTATTTCGCGACCACACAGATCGTCCTGGAACACACGGGCTCCGTTAAACTAACAGCTACTCTCAAATTTAAAAGCCATTTAGAGGAATAAATCCATCTGACTGGTCGGTTATTTATTTATCTTTTTTAGAAAACGAGATCACACAGTTCAGACCACGTGTATGGTTTGTATCCCTCCCACCCATTGAATCCCCTGTGCCAATCGGACAGACTGGAGTTTTTGATCCCGGTCCCATTTATTTTCCCAAGCTAAAAAGGTGCTTGCCATATTTGTCTAGTTACAGCAAATCCATAACCTCGCATGAATGACTCCGTTTCATAACTCTCTCGAGCAAACACTTACATACGTGCAGCACAAAGAATTCAGAAAATGAGATTGTACAGCCTTGTAGGGTAACAGACGGTAGCTACCCTTGCCCCGAGCACAGTAGAACTTATAGAAGCATCCAATCACTGTGTTGCACACCTGAAACTAACATGACACTGTGCGTCAACTATATTCGAACACAAACATTTTTAAATTTTTAAAAGTTTATTTACTTATTTTGAGAGGAGGGGGAGGGGCAGAGAGAGAAGGAGAGAGAGGATCCCAAGCAGACTCCCCGCTGTCAGCAGAGAGGCCGATGCAAGGGCTCGAACTCACACGCCACGAGATCATGCCCTGAACCAAAACCAAGAGTCAGACACTTAACCGACTGAGCCACCCAGGCGCCCCAAAACTTTTTAAAATACACACACACACACACACACACACACACACACATTTATGTATGTTTGGGACCTCTGTAAGGGAAAGGAGACTGACTAGCTGGCCATGGGTGAGAATGTCGCTTTTTACTGAAAGCCTTTTACAAGAATCATGATCACCATGAGCATAATTACGATATTGTGCTGAGTGCATACATTAGATTCTATTTTTATCCTTATTTCACAACTGGAGAACTTGCCTGTGGTAGGCTGAATAATCACTCTCCAAAGATGCCCACATCTTAATCCCTGGAATTTGTAAATATATTACCTTATAAGGCAAGGGGGACTTTATAAATATGAGGAAGTTAAGGGTCTTGAGATGGGGAGATAATCCTGGACTCTTGCAGTGGGAACAATGTAATCACAAAGATCCTTACTAGATGAAGAGGGAGGCAGGAGAGTCAGAGATGATGTGACATGAGAAGCCCAGGGCAGGGATGCAGGGCCGAGAGCCAAGGAAGGTGGGCGGTTCTAGAACCTGGAAAAGTCAAGGAAGTGGATTCTCCTCCAGAGTTTCCAGAAGGAACGCTGCCCTACGAACACCTTTCTTTTAGCCCAGTGAGACTCATTTTGGACTTCTGATCCCAGAACTGTTAACAGAATACATTTGTGTTGTTTCGAGCTGCTAAGTTTGTGGTAAGTTGTTACAGCAGCAAAAGGGAAGTAATACACTGAGGTTGTGGGAGGTTAGCAACTTTCCAAAAACTTCTAGCTTGTAAGTGGCAGAATGAAAACCCAGATTCACCTGGGGCGCCTGGGTGGCTCGGTCGGTTAAGCGTCTGACTTCGGCTCAGGTCATGATCTCACGGTCCATGGGTTTGAGCCCCGTGTCGGGCTCTGTGCTGACGGCTCAGAGCCTGGAGCCTGCTTCGGATTCTGTGTCTCCCTCTCTCTCTGCCCCTTCCCTGTTCACACTCTGTCTCTCTCTGTCTCTCAAAAATAAACAAACATTAGAAATTTTAAAAAATTAAAAAAAAAAACAACACATTCCCCTGACTCTTAAACAGGCTATGATTGAAAAATAAAAAGAGTATTTTCATTTCAGCTTTCCTTCCTCTGGAGAAACTCCTAATGGACAGAAAAAGGAGCAACAGGAGGAATCTGGGGAAGCGTGGCAACGATGGTACAAGGATCGGGTTCAAGGTCAAGAGTCTAAACCTGAAACCCAAACAAAGGTGACCAATGTGAATGCCTACCATGTGTTAGGGGAAGAATGGAAACACGTGAAGTAGGCAGGGTTTCATCAAAACACAGCCTGAAGGAGGTGGAAATGGCAACTCACACTCTTCTCAGATGATGAGTAGTCACCGGAAATGGTGGGGATTATGGTGAACTGGAGAGCATTGGGCGGGGTGGGGGCACCACTAGTCAGTTTCAGCTAAATGTCAGGTGGAAAGGTGGGCTTTGCCAAATCTTCAATTTCTCAAAAGAAGCCAGAAATCCAGAGTTGTGTGAAACGTCAGGATTTTTAAAGATGGGAAACAAGTTCAAAGTTTGTTGAAACACTGTATGACCTAAACAGAACACATCTTTGGACTACCAGCTTGTGACCTGTGACCTAAAGCTTCATGTCATCTGAACACAGGTAGGTATCAATATATGCTCCTCTCTCTGTGATCGCTGGCTAGGAGAATCTCGACAGGACAGAGCACTCGAGAAATTTTAACCAGAAAGGCCATATGGATTTAAGACCAGGTTGCATATGTTTGACTATGAGCATACACATAGGGAGAGAGAGTGCTTTTTCTCTATACAGTATGCACACATTTGCCTAAAAGTTTCAAGATAATCCATTTTAAAACTATTGTTTATTTTTTAAGTTTATTTTATTTTCAGACAGGGAGCGAGTGCGCACAAGCAGGGGAGGGGCAGAGAGCGAGAGAATCCCAAGGAGGCTCCGCACTGTCAGTGCAGAGCCCGACTGCGGGGCTCAAACTCAGAAACCACAAGATCACGACCGGAGCTCAAATCAAGAGTCGGATGTTTCACTGAGCCCCCCTCCAGGCGCCCCAAAACTAGTGTTTAAATGAACAAACAGCATATCACCTATCATAACTAGTATCAGACGCACATATCTTACAGCAAAGATAACCCAAGACCATTGAGCTTTTCCATTTCTGTTTGGGGATACTACATTTCTAAATTCTTTGGTATGCTGCTTTAAGAATCCCTAATCTTTATGGTTATATAAACATGAAAAAGCACAATTTCTATTTTCTCCACAAGCCCCAGATTGTAAAACTATAAATCGTGTTTGAGAGCCTGTCAAAAGAGCAAAGCGATGTGGCCAAAGGTCAGTCTTATTTTATTTTGTTTTTATTTTGATTTAAAAAAAAAAAAAGCCAGCATGGGAGAGGAAACAGCATTGCTTTTAGCTTCTTGCGGGCATTTTTTTTTTTTTTTTGGGAGTTTCAACATGTGACTGCTTAAAGGCACCTCCGTAGAATGAACATGCTGACATTTCTCCAGTCACTATGTGTGACACGCCCCCCTCCCCCCCCCCCGCCCCCGCAGCAGATCTCTCTGGTTCTTCCGGTTAATGGGCACAGAATTAGCTCGCTCGCTCTCTCACCTTTCCTTCCTAGAGAAGATCTGCTCCCTTCTCCTCACGCCTACCCTCAAATTCCACAGCTACATAGCAAGAACAACAAAAGGCATACACTTGGACACATCATCTCGCTCCTGAAGTCTGGAAATTAACCTCGCCTAAATCCTTTGTGTAGTACCAAAGAGAGGCAATTCATACACCCTGTATACACTTGTCTGTGATTCTGTACTTATTTCTTTTAAAATGTTCAGGGGCGCCCGGGAGGCTCAGTCGGTTAAGTATCTGATTCTTGATTGTGGCTCAGGTCATGAACTCACGGTTTGTGGGCTCGAGCCCCGTGTAGGGCTCCACGATGACAGTGCAGAGCCTGCTTGGGATTCTTTCTCTCTCTCTTTCTCTCTCTCTCTCTCTCTCTCTCTCTCTCTCTCTCTCCTCTCTCCCCTCTCTCTCTTCTCTCTGCCCCTACCCCACTGGTGCTTGCTCTCTTTCTCCCTCTCTTAAATAAACTTGGGGGAAAAAATGTTTAAAGTGTGTTATACATCGCAAAAGTTTGGTTATGTTACGATAAAACAACTTCTATTCCTACAGACTTTCTCCGTTTTTTAATCTCTACGGCAAAGCAACGCAGCAACACTAAGACGGAACCCTTGACTGAAAGCCTATTACAGATGTGCGAGGCTTGGTACACACATTACCTAGTGAACCCCCATAACACTGCGGTCAAGTAGCTTTTACGGCCTTTTTTGGATGCACAAACCGAAGCACAGAGCAGTGCAGTAACTTGTCCAGGGTTCAGCCAGTGAGCAGGGGCACCCAGGCCTACCTGAATCCTCAGGGAGAGCTCTAAGACACAGAACACTTTTCAGTGTTACACAGGCTGAATGCACACTGACACTTGCTGCCTGGCGTTAAGGAATCACTTGACCTGGCATCATGGAGCCCATTGAACAGAGGCTGCTCTAATCCAATAGCCTAACAGAATAGAACGCTCAGGCGTGGCCATGTGATTGACCTTGATACGGTCCGAACTACCTCTTCAGAATACACCGAGGACAATTTCATGACTTCAGGTACAGAGAAGAATTTCCAGCGTCATGAACGAATTCCACACTGTTCTCCCATACCGCGCCCTTACAGAGTACAGAAAGTAGGAGTGACTCTGCAGACCTCCAAGTAACTTGACACATGACCTCAGGGGCAGAAGAGTCGTGGGCAACAGTCCTTCCTTGACGTCTGTCCTTCTCGTCACTTAGCTGTTATCATGCCCTCCCTCCCACTTGGCCACAATCATTGCAATTTCCACCAAGTAACCCATTTAATCTTCTCTCTGGACTTTAAATCCACTGTCCCATCCTCTCAGGTGCTACTTATATCACAGTCTCCAAAATCAGCCCAACTCCAGAGATCCTGCAAGGTCAAACCGCTGTGTCACCGGTGAGTTTCACATTTTTTACCCTGGTCAAGCCAACCCATGTAAACAGAACAAATGCGACTTCCACTAGAGTTCTGGGCTTCCGTCTTAATCCAATAAATTGCATTTCAAGACATTGATCCCTAGGGGCCACTTGAAAGAATTCATTTAAGAGAAGAATGGAGGAGAGAAACAAAGAAATGTAATAGAAACCTACGTTCTTGCTTAAGGTCCAAACCAATATTCATTTCCTTCATGAAGCCATCCACCTGGAAGTTCTTTGGTAAGAGTTAGTTATGAACATGTCCTCCCTTCTCGAAATAGATTGAGAGCTCTTTCAGTGCAACAGTCACGCCATAGTTACCTTGGCGAAACCTATACTGTGTGTAACCCAGTAGTCTATTGGTCTACCACTAGGTATATGTAGTCAATGAGTGCGCATGTCCTGAATTCACTTGTGTGTCTATTAACGTAGGTGCGTATACACGAAACTAAATGTCACCGACAAAATATCTGTGTACATAAAGGAATCGGGAACTTTCTGGAAGCTTAAGCCAGTTAACTTCTGATAACAGAAGTACCGACGCCAGCTGCCCCCGATGCCACGAAGCACGTACAAAGGCATTTCTTGCACACTACAAATTGTCGGGTCTGAAACTATTTATTCCCAAAGTACAAAATCATGTGTAGAGCTAAAGATACACAATTTTGTCAAAATAGAAAGATTCATAACCTAAACTATAATTTAAACTACATCATTCTGTGCTAAGACCTTGAGTAGAAAATAAAGCATTTACTCACCCATTGAAGTTAACACTCCTTCAACCACAATAAAACTCTTACTGGTTTAGTTTCCTTATCTTACTTTTGATTCCAGATGTCATTTTTTTTCCTAAGGCTGATTTTTACTTTCTCATGCTTGTGTGTTGTCTTGATTTTTTTCAACGAGCAAGGATTGTATTTTAAATCCTAACATCGATAACATTAACTTTTCACAGAAAAAGAGTGACATTTAAAACCTTGTTGATGACCAGATATTAAATTAGTGTTATTTCACACACCCCCAAAATACATCTAAACGTCACTTAAGAAATTTGCTGGGAATTTAGTACACAAGTGAACCAATGAAGGGAAAAATTTACTTAGAAAAGTGTTTGAAACCTATTGAATGGAGAGATTTCTAAATTCTAGTCTATAATAAAAATCAAGTCACTCCTTTCCCTTAAAAAAAAAAGTTGTCAACAGGCTAGAATTCTGCATCTTTAAAGTTTGAATTTGGAAGACAATTGCAATCAAGTCATCAGATTTCAAGTCATCAGACTTTTAAAATTTTTCACTGGAACAGTAAGTAACACCCAGGAAGGGCTGCCTTTTCAAACGCTGATGAAGTCAGCTCCAGACCTGTCCATGATATCACACTCTACTTGACCATGGTGAAAGGATGAATCCTTTTGTTAGATATTATCTTAACTCGCGATTTAAAGCTACTCTGCCAAACGATTCAAAACTGCTCACATGGCCTTCGACAAATAACACGCCTGACGATGTTTCCTCATAAACTTGAAATTGCATTCAACCTCCTTGACTCCTTTATGTTTCCCTATGTCAAGATCACAGTGATCGCATCAATGCAATTCATGCAAACACAAGTCTCCATTCTCTCTCCATCTGTCCTTTAAAAGCCTCATTCGGCAGCAGTTTGTGCTATAGCACCATGCCGCAGCATCCCTGCACTTGAACTTGGGAATATAGGCTTTCCAGGACCGCAGGCAGAGCCCTTACCGCATTCCTTCTGAACCTCATCTTGCCTCTCGGGGGAGTTGCCTCTGCCATCTCGCCTATACACAATAACACTCTTCTTTTCCAGTTGTCAGTGCAACACGGATGAAATATGAGCTGCTTCTTGGGTAGTATTTAAAAACGGCAGCCAAAAATCTCTATCAAACAAAGCTACCGTAGCTGCTTCCATTACCAGCGTGGCAGCACAGCAAAAACACCCACTCTTCCTGATTAGTCAGCTGACGAGCCTTCCCGGCTGCTCATTGTAATTCAGAGTTGACACATTCCCCCAATTACTTAGCCAGATTGAACCTCATGGATTAGCTCCTGCCGGACCGCTGAAGATGAGGCATGTCCTAAGAGTGGAGAAAGGGGGGGGAAAAAATGACTCTCTCCTAGGGGTTTGATGGGACTGGCTTTCTCCTCTACGCAGTTTGATTTTTAAGGTGGAATGCTGAGAATCTCTGTGAAGGTAGTATTAACGGATACCCTTATTCTTGTCCTACCCTGATCCGTAACTGAAAATTCACTCCAGGTTTGTCGTTGTTGTTGTTGTTATGGTTAAATGCTATTCTGAGTTTAAGCCTTGTGACAGGTTACCGGTTGGTGGAATGTTGTCTTGATGATAATCTAGAAAGAACACACAAACTTTCTAATGATGGATAGGCTTCTCTCCCAGACTGACATTTCCCCCAATTGTACAAACTGAAAATAATCTTGTTTCCCATCATTAAAAAGTATAACCTGACGGCAGTTTATTTTGGAATTTACAAATTAAGGTCTTCAAATTGAGTTGTGTAATTATTTCATAGATGTTTAAGGTAACATACCAAAGATAGTTACACCTTATCTTTTCAGTGGCTATTTTCGCCAGAAATCCTTTTTGCTGAATCCAACTTTTGCTCTCGAAATTAGCTTGTATTCAGTATTTATCTTTAATGCAAACAGTGCCCAATGGCTACTAATGGTTGGGATGTAATTAATGTGCTGGGTTTTTAAAAAATGTTTACTTATTTATTTTTGACAGGGACACTTGGGTGGCTCAGTCCGACTTTGGCTCAAGTCATGATCTCACAGTTCGTGAGTTCGAGCCCCGCGTCAGGCTCTGTGCTGACAGCTCAGAGCCCGGAGCCTGCTTCGGATTCTGTGTCTCCCTCTCTCTCTGTCCCTCCCCCACTCACGCTCTATCTATGTCTCTCTCTCTCTCTCTCTCTCTCTCTCTCTCAAAAATAAACATTAAAAAAAATATTTTTGAGAGAGAGAGAGAGAAGGAGGGAGGGGCAGAGACAGGGAGACAGAAAATCCCAAGCAGGCTCTGTTCTGTCAGTGCAGACCCCGACATGGGGCTCGATCTCACAAATCATGAGATCACAACCTGAGCCTAAATCAAGAGCTGGAAGCTTAGCCGACTGAGCCACCCAAGCACCCCTGTAATGAATGTGCTCTTGAGTATGGGTGTAGAAACTGTACCACAAGCAGAAACATTTAACCTGTTAAAAAGAAACAACACCTAAGGTAATCTATAGCTGGTTATACGTCTTCATCACCTGGGCCCCCAATCTTGCCCAGCGCTATCACTTTGGCAGTAAAGAGAATGAAGGAACCCTGCGTGCCAAGTTCTGTGCTGAACAGGGTTCACACTTCCCCACTGAAAGATCGTCCCTAGGAAAGCAGAAAGGGGAGCTACACCTCCCAAGAAACAAGTCATTCCTGCTCCGTTGACTTGCAACCAACAGCATGAAGACCAAATCTGATATTTCTCTTTTAGAAAAAAAAAAAAAAAAAAAAAAAAAAACCAGCCCTCTGTTCCAAGTGGCCTATTTGATTAATAAAAATAAAACCTTAAAAAACTGATGCTATGTGCCAAACGGTCACTCAACGAAAATTAATTTAATCAAGCAGATTGTTTTGGCCAAAAGAAGAAAGCTGGGCTGGGTAATAAAAAGTGTTTTATTGTAACAAGTGCTATATTAAGTAGAAAAGAATTGTAAACTGAAATCTCGTCAACAAGCGCAAGGACAGATCCTAAAAGGCCAGAGCAAGGTCAACAGCTTTGACTTGACTTTGCCCCATTGACACGGCTCAATAGTATACACCAGGCAGATTTATGCTCTCCAAAGGAATTTTACCTTTAAAAAAAACCCAAAAAACAAAAAACACTTAAGGGGTGCCTGGGTGGCTCTGTCGGTTAAGTGTCCGACTTGGGCTCATGTCATGATCTCACAGTTTATGGGTTCAAGGCCAGAGTTGGGCTCTGTGCTCTCAGCTCGGAGCCTGGAACCCGCTTGGGATTCTGTGTCTCCTTCTGTCTCTGCCCCTCCCCCTGTCGTGCTGTCTCTCTGTCTCTCAAAAATACACATTAAAAAAATTTAAAAAAAATTTTTTTTTGTCTATCCACAAGCCATCTGGAAAATGATAGAAAGTAGCAGGTGGAAAGTGCAACAACTGAAGTTCATGACAATTCAATTCTTGCTCCGCCTCTTTTAGTTACTTACATATTTGACCTTGGATTTCACACAAAACCTTTCCTGAGTGTGTATATTGACGTAATTCCCTCAGCTATGAGACAATTATAATGATACCTGCCTGCAGTACTTAGTCAGGAAACAGAATGACCATTACTTAATAAATGTGAACACTTGAAAAAGCAAAAATATATTACATGAAGTCAAGGCTTTGCTATTTTATTTCAGTCACGTGTATGAATTTGGTATTCTCTCCATTGCTTATAGTTAAACACTTCTGTTAAAGAAATAAACAAAAAAAACCCCACTTGGCTGATTGGCTCAAGATGAAGAATCATTCAAGCTGGGTATGAACAGAATCTCATGCATTTTACCATGTGAGTGCCAGTAGATTTCTTACGCTCATTGTCTAGGTTAGTACAGGAAAAGGTACACCGGTCAAGAAGTCCAACAACTTAGATCTCTGGCTTGCCTTCGCCACTAAATCAACTTCCTCCGGTGAGAGTGGCCTCCCATGTCAGTGGGGAGACGAAGATTTCTGATGATGGATGATGCTGGACTCTCAAAGAAAAGAATGTATTGGGGGCGCCCGGGGGGCTCAGTCGCTGGAGCATCCTCCGACTTCCGCTCAGGTCACGATCTCGCGGTTCGTGGGATCCAGCCCCATGTTGGGCTCTGTGCTCCGAGCGTGGAGCCTGCTTGGGATTCTGGGTCTCCCTCTGTCTCTGCCCCTCCCCCACTCATGCTCGGTCTCGCAATAATAAACATTAAATACACACACACACACACACACACACACACACACACACACACACACACATATTGATTCCCAGCTGCTCTGGTCTGATAGAGGAAGTTAACCGCACGGTACTTCTACAGACAGCCCCAATCTTGCCAGCTAGGTAGTCTACGGGTCCCACACTGCCCTCCTCTTCTATGAAAAAGGGTCTGACAATGCCACCGCACCCACGTGAGCCTAGTGATGTGAAAGATCACCCAGGCTGTGAGCAGGACTGCAGCTCTCATGTTTTTCTCTTAGGGAAACTGTTTTCTCCACCTGGGTCTTGGGAAGCTAGGGGCTAGAATCCAACAGGGGAGCTAAGTTCTATTACTGTTGAGTCACTGCCCTACTCTATCCCAGGGGAGGAAATGTCTAGAAAGACACACATCGAAATGTTAAAAAGTGGGAGCACCTGGGTGGCTCAGCAGGTTAAGGATCTGACTCTTGATATCGGCTCAGGCTGTGATCTCAAGGTGGTGAGCTCAAGCCCCGCGTCGGGCTCGCCATTGTCAGCACAGAGCCCACTTCAGATCTTCTGTCCCCTTCTCTCTCTGCCCCTCTCCCGCTCGTGCTCGCTCTCAAAAATGAATAAAACATTAAAAAAAAAAAAAAGTATCTGCAGAATGCATTGGTACTTACTGAGGTTTTTTTTTTAATTTTTTAATGTTTATTTTTGAGAGAGACAGAGACAGAGACAGAGTGCAAGCGGGGGAGGGGCAGAGAAAGAAGGAGACACAGAATCCGAAGCAGGCTCCAGGTTCCGAGCTGTCAGCACAGAGCGCAACGTGGGGCTCGAACTCACAAACTGTGAGATCACGACCTGAGCCAAAGTCGGACGCTCAACCAAGCCAACCAGGCGCCCCAGTACTTACTGAGATTTTCTGAAGAGAAATTTTGAGAGAAGACCATGTATCCAATCTTCGATCAAGAATAATGGTAAACCGGGAGTCAGATCCATTTTGCCTGCAAGATAAGAAGAAATCATGTTTTGCTTAGTAACTACCCAAATTTGCTAGGTATATCCTTAATTCTGACTGTTTCATTTACATTTGCCGTCTCAGCTAAAGATAAATTTATTTGGATTGGGAAAGCTATCACAAAGCGCTACATGGGAAAACCAGTTTAATTCCATGTTCCACCACTCAATATTGAAAATTCCTTTTTTGGCACTAATGTCGTTCTTTTTTTTTTTTTTTTTTTAAGTTTATTTTGAAAGAGAGAACGTACTATCAAGCACAGAGCCCAGTGCAAGGCTCAATCCCACAAACCGTGAGATTATGACCTGAGCCAAAATCAAGAGTCAGATGCTTAATCGACTAAGCCACCCAGGTGCCCCTAATGTCATTCTTTTAAATAGTCAAGGGATAGCATAATGCAAATAGGTCACTAGGATAAATTTGGCATAGTGCAATCCTGGGTGTGGGAAAACTTTATAGACAGCTGTCCTTCATTACATCAGATTTAACTTTTCATGGCAATCCATCAAGAGCCCATCATCCATCCATCCATCCATCCATCCATCCATCCATCCATCCACTCACTCACTCAGAAAAACACTGTCAAATACAGGTTTCTATCCTGTCTGTGCCTTTAGAGGAGGAAGTTTACCGAATGTTTTATTTGCCCTAAAAAGACCACTTTTAGGCTTTATGGGGTGCACTATAAATTTAGTTTTCTGTGATTTTGACTTTTGTTCATGAGACTCTTCATATTTTTACCATTGTAGACTTGTGCCCTCTTAGTCTTCAGGGTTAATAAGTGGAAAATGTTTCCTTTAAAAATCTGTTTTTGGGGGAAAGTGGGTGATGGGCATGGAGGAGGGCACCTGTTGGGACGAGCACTGGGTGTTGTATGGAAACCAACTTGACAATAAATTTCACATTTAAATAAACAAACAAACAAACAAACAAAATCTGTTTTGGGGGTACCTGGGTGGCTCAGTCGGTTAAGTGTCCGACTCGACTTCAGCTCGGGTCATAATCTCACAGTCCATGAGTTCAAGCCCCGCATCCCGCTCTGTGCTGACAGCACTGAACCTGCTTGGGATTCTCTCTCTCTCTCTTTCTCTCAAAGTACATAAATAAACTTTTAAAAAAATAAATAAAAATTTGTTTTCAACCTAAATACAATCTTTCAGGAAGCTTTGGAAACTTACCCTCACTCTTGGCTAGGAAGATTTCCTTTTAGGCAAATCGAAGGCTTTAAGTTTGATCATCGTTTTCAACGTAGGCTTTTCTTCACGAAGACAATTATTTCTAGACTCCCAATTTTGTTTTCCTAGATCCTCGGCATAATTTTTTTTTTTTTTTACCAATTTAGGTGGCTGTCCGCTTCCCCTTACACGTTTTCTTTCTTATCTCCTCTGAAGGTGAGTCTTATAATCCACTTACAATAATAATTACAGCCACACTACAAAGGCATTTTCCTGTTATATTCAAATGGGTACCTGATACATAACAAATTGAAAAAAATGTAACGAAACGCCATACCTTGCAATAGATGTCAAGTAAGTCAGCACTTTCGCTATCACTTCTTCCGGTATACATCTGAAATTACAATTTTCTGGAAAAGTAATGATCCAAGCATTATCCTTTCCCCGGCCACCTAAAACAGTATGAAAAAAAAAGAAATCAGCCGAATTAACAATTCATGTGACAACAATACAAGAAAGAGGATTCGAAAGGGGCGGTTAGAAGACAGTTTGGGGCCAATGTAGCTTATATAAGGATGATGGTCTCCGCATAAATCAAAATGGCAACACGCTCCAAAGTGTAAGAAGCAGCCAAGTAGTTCTAAATGAAAACAATGCAAGAAAGAAGAGGGAGCGAGAGAGAAGGCAAAAGGAGTGATTAGAGTCAGAAGAAATTTTCATAGAATGCATATAATAAATGTAGTTGAAACCACAGCTGAGCCCTCATACTGGACAGCCAAGAGTATTGGGGAATAACTGTTTCCATACCAATGCTAAGGACCTAAATCCCAACTGGTGACTGACAGCCTGACAGGAAATAGAAACCTTGATAGAATCAACCATTTACAGCTATGGTGAGCCTGAAAGAATACAGGATATACACTACAGGAAATAAGCAATGTTCAAATGGATTTGTGGAAGAAACAACATAAGCAGTAATGGTGACAATGGTATAGAACTCTTACTGATGAATGCAAAGAAACAGCAAAGACCATAAATTCTTTGTGAGTTAAAATTCAGTGCGCACCCTACCCCAGAGCCCTCCACATAGCTTGGAAACTATGGAACATTCAGAATGAAAGCCATCTAAGTGCAGGGATGAGCCTTACACATGTTTAAGGTCCTACTCTACAGCCTGCCCAACAACTGGGCACAGAGTAGGTGCTCCATAAATACTTAGTGCTAAATGGAAGTTGAAGGATTCTTTTAGGAGGAAAGTTATAGGGTGGCCTTCGAATTTAGCTTGCTAATGGAAATTTTTTGAGAAGTTTAGTTGTAATTCTTATTTGGCTGAATTCAAGTGAATAAAGATATCAGGATATAAAAAAAAATTCAATGTGCAATAAAAATATGACAAGGGCAAGGCTCCTGCCTGGCCCAGTTGGAAGAGCATGCGATTCTTGATCTCAGGGTTGTGAGTTCAAGCCTCATGTTGGGTGTAGAGATTACTTAAAAAAATAAATAAACTTTTAAAAAACTATGATGATGGCAAAGGAGAGAAAATGGAGTAAAAATACTTAATGCAAAATAAAGCAAAACTGGAGCGAAAAAAACAAAGAACTAATGGGGCAAGTGGAAAACAAATAGTAAAATGGTAGATTTAAACCCAGCCATATGAATAATCACATTAAATGAAAATAATCTTGACATCCCAGTTCAAAGTTAGAGATGATCAAGTTGGATTAAAAAAAAAATCAAGACCCAATTATACACTACCTACAAGAAACACACTTTATTTTCAATTTAATTTTTGGTTAGAGTTTGTTTATTTATTTATTTTGAGAGAGAGCGCGCAGGGGAGGGGCAGAGACAGAGACAGAGACAGAGAATTCCAAGCCGGCTCCACGCTGTCAGCACAGAGCCTGACTCAGGGCTCAATCTCACAGTTCGCGAGATCATGACCTAAACTGAAATCAAGAGAGTCAGATGCTTAACCGACTGAACCACCCAGGTGCCCCTCAAATGATTTTCTTAATATCTAGTAATATTCCTGACTCTGAAATCCATTTTGTCTAAAATTAGATGGCTTTATTGGGTCCCTCACACTCAGCATGGAGCCCGCTTGGGATTCTCTCTCTCTCCCTGTCTCTGCTCTTCCTCCGTTCTTTTGTGCACACTCTCTCTTTCAAAATAAATAAACAGCCTTTAAAAAGAAAAGAAAATCATTTGATAATCAAACAGTGGTAAATTCATCAAAAGAACATAATAATCCTAAATGCTTATGCACCTGATAACAGAGCTTCAAGATACGTAAAACAAAAACTAATACAGCTACAAGGAGAAACCGACAAATCCACAACTTGAGTCCAAAAATTTCACCACCCCTCTCTCAACAACTGACAGAACAATGAGACAGGAAATTTGCAAGGATACAGTATACCTAAACAACAATCTTTTTTTTTTAATGCTTATTTATTTTTGATAGAGAGTGTGAGCAGGGAAGGGGCAGAGAGAGAGGGAGAGAGAGGATCCCAAACCAGCCCTGCGCAGACAGCAGTGAGCCCTATGTGGGGCTCGAACTCCTAAACCGTGAGATCACGGCCTGAGCCAAAGTCGGCTGTTTAACTGACTGAGCCATCTAGGCTCCCCCCTCCATGTTTATTTTTGAGAAAGAGAGACAGAGACAGAGAGAGATCATGACCGGAGCTGAAATCAAGAGTCGGACGCTTAACTAACTGAGCCACACAGATGTCCCAGAATATTATTCAGTCTTTAAAAAGGGAGGAAATTCTGACATATACTGACATATACAACTTGGATGGACCTTGAGGCTATCATGCCAAGTGAAAGAAGCCAGCCACAAAAAAAGACAAATCCTGTATGATTCCACTTATATGAGGAACCTAGAGTAGTCAAATACCCAGAGACAGAAAGCAAAATGGTGGCAGCCAGGGGCTGGGGGGAGAAGGGGACAGGGACTTATTTTTTAGTGGGTACAGAGGTTCGCTTTTGCAAGATCAAGAGTTCTGGTGATGGACTGCAGGGCTGGCTGCACAACAACGTGAATATACTTAATGCCACCAAACTATACATTTAAAAACGGTTAACGGGGCGCCTGGGTAGCTTAGGTGGTTAAGCGTCCGACATCAGCTCAGGTCATGATATCGCGGTTCGTGAGTTCAAGCCCCACATTGGTCTCTCTGTTGTCAGCAGAGTCTGCTTCGGATCCTCTCTACCCATCTCTCTCTCGGCCCCTCCCTGCTCATGCACGCTTTCTCTCTCTCTCTCTCTCTCTCTCTCTCTCTCTCAAATAAATACATATTTAATAAAAAATGGTTAAGGGGCACCTGGGTGGCGCAGTCGGTTAAGCGTCCGACTTCACCCAGGTCACGATCTCGCGGTCCGGGAGTTCGAGCCCCGCGTCGGGCTCTGGGCTGATGGCTCAGAGCCTGGAGCCTGTTTCCGATTCTGTGTCTCCCTCTCTCTCTGCCCCTCCCCCGTTCATGCTCTCTCTCTCTCTGTCCCAAAAATAAATAAAACGTTGAAAAAAAAATTAAAAAAAAAATGGTTAAGATGGCACCCTTGGGTCCTCACTTCCAAGATAACCAAGAAGAGAAGGAATAGGGTCATGACACAAAGGGCCATGGCCACATGCAGCCTATTTGCTGTAGCAACTGCACTCATTGCATGCCCAAGTACAAGGCCATTAAGAAGTTCGTTATTCTGGGGGCGCCTGGGTGGCTCAGTTGGTTAAGGGGCTGACTTCGGCTCAGGTCATGATCTCATGGTCTGTGAGTTCGAGCCCCAAGTCGGGCTCTGTACCGACAGCCCAGAGCCTGGAGCCTGTTTCAGATTCTGTGTCTCTCTCTCTCTCTGACCCTCCCCTGTTCATGTTCTGTCTCAAAAATATATAAACATTAAAAAAATAATAATAAGTTCATTATTCCGCCGGGGGGTAAGGGGGTCCTGGCTGGCTCAGTCAGAAGAGCAGGTGACTCTGACCTCGGGGTGATGAGTTTGAGCCCCATGTGGGGTGTAGAGAATAGTTAAATAAAACTTAAAAAAAAAAAGTTCATTATTCAAGAGGTACCTGGCTGGCTCACTTGGTAGAACATGTGACTCTTGATTTCAGAGTCATCAGTTCAAGCCCCATATTGGACTCCATGCTGGGCATGAAGCCTACTTTTAAGAAAATGAGAAGAAGAAGGAGAAGGAGAAGGAGGAGGAGGAGGAGGAGGAGGAGGAGGAGGAGAGGAAGGAGAGGAAGGAGAGGAAGAAAAAGAAGAATTTTGGTATTCAGACCACAGTAGAGGCCACTGCCATCAGGGACATTTCCCAAGGTAGTGTCTTCAATGCCTATGTGCTTCCCAAGCCGTGTATGAGACTACATTACTACGCAAGGTAGTCCAGAATCGCTCTCGTGAAGCCCCAAAGGACCGAACACCCCCACCCCGATCTAGACCCGTGGGTGCTGCCCCACGACCTCGACCAAAACCCATGTCAGGAGCTAAGACCTTGAGGACCGAAAAAAAACTGTTCTCTGGAAAAAGATAAAACGGAGATTATACTTTCTTTGAATGCTTCTTTCTTTTGAGAGAGGGAGCGAGAGAGAGCAGCAGAAGGGTAGAGAGAGGGAAAGAATCCCAAGCAGGCTCCATGCCGTCAGCACAGAGCCCGACACAGGGCTTGACCTCACAAGCTGTGAGATCATGATACCAGTGGAAACCAAGACTCACATGCTTAACCCACTGAGCCAGCCAGGCGCCCCAAATGGAGATTATACTTTTTAAAAAATGGTTAAGGCAGTCAATTTTACGTTATGAGTATTTTATCACAATTTTTCAAAACTACGTACAAATGCATATACATACACCAACGCATAGAACATATATGTGAAAAGCAAAACTTTCTCGTAAATGGAACTCTAGAAAAAATAACTTAGTACAAGCTGCTTAATTAGGGTCACTTGATGGCATTTGTAAGAAACATTTAAATAATCAGAGGGGTGCCTGGGTGGCTCCATCGGTTAAGTGTCCAACTCTGGCTCAGGTCATGATCTCACGGCTCAGTTCATGAGTTCGAGCCCCGCGTCAGGCTCTGGGCTGACAGCTCAGAGCCTGGAACCTGCTTCAATTCTGTGTCTCCCTCTCTCTGCTCCTCTCCCACTCGCAGTCTGTCTCTCTCTCTCAAAAATAAGTAAACATTAAAAAAAACTTTTTTTAAATAATCAGAGCTATGGCAGAAGAGAAAATCTCCAGGAAGTCACCTCAGTTACCACCCTCTCTCACAGAATTCCAAAGGCGTGTCTGAAAGGCAAACGTACAAGGGTAGCAAGATTGTTTTCGTCACGAATCGAAACACACTTAAAACCTCTATTCTGTAAACATCTATTTGTTTAGCAACCATGTGCATAATGCATAAACGTTCATTAAAATAGTGCCTCTCAGCAAGCAACTCTTGACCTCGGGATCATGTTGAGCCCCACGTCGTGTGCAGAGATTACTTAAATACATAAAAAGTTAAAAAAAAAAATAAAACAGTGCTTCCCAAACTCCGCGTGCACCTATGTGTATGGCTACTTATATAATAAACGGGTGACCACACTCGTTTTGCTAAGAAATTTGTTCATTTGGGACGCCTAGGTGGCTCACCCAGTTGGGCATCCAACTGTTGATTTTGGCTCAGGTCACGATCTCACAGTTCGTGGGTTCGGGCCCCACGCTGGGCTCTGCACTGACAACGAGGAGCCTGCTTGGGATTCTCTCTCTGCCCCTCCCCCGCTCGCTCTCGGTCTCTCAAAATAAATTAGTTAATTAAAAAAAAAAAACTACACGCGTTAGAGAGTGAGGAAATACATAATTTACAAAAAGAAATTCATACACTGTTCTAGTCTAAACATACGAAAAGTCTGCTTACCGGACAAGAAGGCGATATCTTGCATTAAGAAATGACTGATGTCCTTCATACGGAGCAGCAGCTGGGTTTCTATGACAAACGAGAAAGGGAGAGAGATGACACGCGTGTTGGAGCTCGGCCGGAAGCATCCGCACGATTTCTCATCATGCCGAAAAGAACCCCGGGGGTCCCGCACACACACCGCTGCCCTTCCCCCTCTACTCCTCTGGGCTACACCGCAAGGAAATCGCACCCTTGAAAATATCGCTGGGGAAGCGGGACCAGTGTCCCGGTTCTCAGAGTCTATACCTAGGGCATAAGCTACTCTCCCTCACCAGAAAGCCAGGGGCCAAGGTCCCAGCTCCAGGACGTCCCGATTTATTTAAAGGGTAGACTGTCACACAGAGACACCGTAGCGGACGGTCTTCTACTTCTGATAATGATAATGCCTTTCATTCTGCAAAGCTTATTAGCGATTACAGAGCACTTCTCGCATCTTTCAGCTTATTGGCGTTCAGGAAACGGTAACATACGAACTTGCCTTTGATTATTAGAGGCGGAACAACATCCAGGCATTGCTAAGTGGGTTTTAGTTGCCCCAGATCTTCAGTGCTAATTTCTCATGTCCCTTTCCAGTGAACTCTACAGGAGCCAAAAATCAAAGCCTACTACCTGCCTCTGGTCCATGGGCAAGGATAACTTTTTAAAGGAAACAGGTCATGAAACAGGGCTATTTTGGATGGCTGGTTTTAATGCCTGTGGCTCCACATCCCCTATAGAAGCCACGTTTTCCACGGCTCTCGGACACAAAGGGCCTTCAAAGACCGAGTAGATGGTGCTGTCAGGCTGATGGCACATTAGAAAGGACATTAGAAACCCAAGTTCTCGGTGGGTCCACCCTAGACAGCGTAATGGGTATCAGTCATGGAATGACCCACCCTCACATAAATCCTCCCGATGTAAAACATAAAAAAAAAAAAAAAAATTCAGTGATGCATCATTTTCATAAAACGCGTGCCATTACAAATCTGCAATCTGTCAGGACATAACAGTCAATTCCCAAAAACGTCTTGTCATTAAAAAAGTAGATTCCTTGGGGCGCCTGGGTGGTGCAGTCAGTTAAGCATCCGACTTCAGCCAGGTCACGATTTCGCGGTCCGTGAGTTCGAGCCCCGCGTCAGGCTCTGGGCTGATGGCTCAGAGCCTGGAGCCTGTTTCCGATTCTGTGTCTCCCTCTCTCTCTGCCCCTCCCCCGTTCATGCTCTGTCTCTCTCTGTCCCAAAAAATAAATAAAAACGTTGGAAAAAAAAAATTTTTTTTAAAGTAGATTCCTGCTACGTCCCAGGCCCAGGCCTGTGCATTTCCATCTGTGAGCCTTCACATCCAGACTGCTGAACAGTTATTTGTTTAATGCTACAAGTTTCCTCACATCAAAGAATGTGTTTGTGGGGCTCCCTGAGTGGCTCGGTCGGTTAAGCGCCCGACTCTTGACTTTAGCTCAGGTCATAACCTCACGGTTCATGGGTTCGAGCCCCACAGCGCGGAGCCTGCTTGAGATTCTCTCTCTTCTTCTCTGTCCCTCCCTCCCCCACTCCAAATAAATAAATAAACTTAAAAATTTTTTTGTTTTAATATTTATTCATCTTTGAGAGACTGAGACAGAGCATGAGTGGGGGCGGGGCAGAGAGAGGGAGAGACACAGAATCCGAAGCAGGCTCCGGGCTCCACGCTGTCGGCACAGAGCCCAATACGGGGCTCAAACCCACGAGCCGTGAGATCATGACCTGAGCTGAAATCAGATGCTTAACCGACTGAGCCACCCAGGCGTCCCTAGTCTACAATTCTTTAATCCGTTCATGTAGTAAGAGGCACCAGGGCCTAGGACCACCTAGCGCGGGCCGGGCCACGGAGCAGCGCTGCGATCCTGAGCAAGTTACTCCAGACCACCGGCCTCACTGTCCCGGTTTCAGAAAACAAATGCTTTCTCGGTCCCCTTCCATTCTAGGAGATCCAAGAACAGGTAAAATCCACAGTTACAAGAAAAACTGATGTTTCTATAGTAAAATATCACCCCCAATTGTGCCCTAAAAGGAACATCTCCACACTAACGAAAAAGGGGGAAATAATGGGTGAAAGGGAACACGTCACTACTCTAAGAAATGATCACGGGGCGCCTGGGTGGCTCGGTCGGTTGGGCGTCCGACTTCGGCTCAGGTCACGATCTCGCGGTCCGTGAGTTCGAGCCCCGCGTCGGGCTCTGTGCTGACAGCTCGGGGCCTGGAGCCTGTTTCAGATTCTGTGTCTCCCTCTCTCTCTGACCTTCCCCCATTCATGCTCTGTCTCAAAAATGAATAACCGTTAAAAAAAAAAATAAAAAAATAAAAAGAAATGATCACGTTCTGGATCGGAAATAGACTGAAGGGAGAGGAGCCCGAAGACACAGGGTTATCACTGAGCAGCCACAAAAGATAAGGGGAGACGGTTGCTGAGAACAGAGAGAGAGAGAGAGAGACAGAGATCTGAGGTGGGGGGAAGCTGGCACTGAGTTACACCCAGCTTACTCACAAATGAAAAGCACACACTTGTCTTACTTGGGACTGGTTGCTAAACTGAAAATGAGCTGGTTACGAACACCGTAAAAACACCCCGACGGACCAGCCCTTCGCTAAGAGCTCTGCGGGACAACGATGCACTTGAACCGTCTAACACAACCACGCACAACCTAAAAGCAAAAGACAGGTAAAGTGCTTGCCAATTCATTCATTCCATACATAGGATTAGGAAGCAAATGAGGACAAGTTTTTACTGCCTTGACCATAAATTATGAACCGATCATGAACGTTTCTTTTATAAAAGACAGTTGTGCAGGGGCGCCTGACTGGCTCAGTCGGCGGAACATGCAACTCTTGGTCTTGGGGTGGTGAGTGTGAGCCCCGCGTTGGACATAGAGATCACACACAAAAAGGTTTGTGCAAATGAGGAGACGAGCTCAGAATTCCAATCTGAAGAATTTAGGGGCACCTACCTGACTGATTCTGTTAGTAGAGCACACAACTGTTGATCTCAGGGTTGTGAGTTCAAATCCCACGGTGGCATGGAGTGCACTTTAAATTTTTTTTTCAGTGTTTATTTTTCAGAGACAGGGAGAGAGCGTGAGCAAGGGAAGGGCAGAGACGAGGGGAGACACAGAATCCGAAGCAGGATCCAGGCTCCGAGCCGTCGGCGCAGAGCCCAACGCCGGGCTCGAACCCACGAACCGTGAAAGCGTGACCTGAGCCGAAGTCAACCGACTGAGCCACCCAGGCGCCCCGCATGGAGCCTACTTTAAAAAAAAGTAACAGCCTGGGTGGCGCAGTCGGTTAAGCGTCCGACTTCAGCCAGGTCACGATCTCGTGGTCCATGAGTTCGAGCCCCGCGTCAGGCTCTGGGCTGATGGCTCAGAGCCTGGAGCCTGTTTCCAATTCTGTGTCTCCCTCTCTCTGCCCCTCCCCCGTTCATGCTCTGTCTCTCTCTGTCGCAAAAATAAATAAACGTTGGAAAAAAAAAAAAGTAACAAAAAATATAGTTTTTAAAGATCGATGTCGTATGCATTCGCTTTTTTAAACAAACATTTATCCAGTCCCTACTAGGTGTTACACACTGTTAAGTTCGGATAGATGTTCTGGGTGAAAGTAAAGGTTCGTGTTCACATTAGTTTGTGAAATCGTGAGTCTGAAGCAAACCGCAACATCCCCCAGCACATACACATACGCACCATGCAACTCCTTGGGCTATGTCTGCAGTATGCGTGCTATTTGATCAGGTACTTTTGGTTTGTTGGTTGGCTGATCTCGCAGCTCATGAGTTCAAGCTCCACGTCGGGCTCTGTGCTGACGGCTCAGAGCCTGGCGCCTGCTTCTGTGTCTCCCTCTCTTCCCGCCCCTCCCCCCGCCCATGCTCAGCCTCTCTTCCTCTCAAAAATAAACAAACATTTAAAAAAATTGTTTTAATAAAGAAATAAAATAAATAAAAAATACAAGTCAGAATGCTCTGTAGATGAAATGACTGCCATGGGAGGTAGACAGAGCAGCCCTCCCCCATCACATATAGGGTTTGAACACAGGCCGAGCTGCTCTGTGGGAAGGAGGCTGGCGAGGACAACCAAGCACGCAGCTGGGTCGGAATAAATGCTCTCTCTCTCGTGTCCTACTTCTCCAAGAGTCCATGCCTCCATGATGTGAGTATGTATTTCCATTCCAAGGAACCACAACTCCACTGGGTTTATCAACCCCTAGAGGGAAAATGGTAGTTTAGATAGTTAGGTAACTTGGCATCTACGAGCATTCTCATTTTTTTTTTTTTTAAGATTTGTAAAAAAAATTTTAACTAATCTCTAACAGAAAACCATGGAGGAGGGGAAGGGGGGGAAAAAGTTACAAACAGAGAGGGAGGGAGGCAAACCATAAGAGACTCTTAAAAACTGAGAACAGGGGCGCCTGGGTGGCGCAGTCGGTTGAGCGTCCGACTTCAGCCAGGTCACGATCTCACGGTCCGTGAGTTCGAGCCCCGCGTCGGGCTCTGGGCCGATGGCTCGGAGCCTGGAGCCTGTTTCCGATTCTGTGTCTCCCTCTCTCTCTGCCCCTCCCCCGTTCATGCTCTGTCTCTCTCTGTCCCAAAAATAAATAAAAAACGTTGAAAAAAAAAATTAAAAAAAAAAAACTGAGAACAATCTGAGGGTTGATGGGGGTGGGAGGGAGGGGAAAGCGGGGGATGGGCACCCATTGGGATGAGCACTGGCTGTTGTATGGAAGCCAACTGGACAATAAATTATATTTTTTTAAAAAAATTTTTAAGCAATCTCTACACCCAGGGCATCTGGTTGGCTCCGTGGGTAGAGCACGTGACTCTCGATCTCAAGGTTATGAGTTCAAGCCTCACGTTGGGCACGAAACCTACTTTAAAAAAAAAAAAATAAGTAATGTCTACACCCAACGCAGGGCTTGAACTCACAGTCCTGAGATCAAGAGTCGCACGCTCCACTGACGGAGCCAGTCAGGCGCCCTATAAGCATTCTCATTTTATAGAAAGCGTTTTTGCTGTGTAATAGCAATAATTCCAACCCTTGAGCTTTATTTCACAGTGACGCTCTCTCCCAGGGACATTTATCCTTTCTCCAGGGTTTCTGTCCCTAGACGATAGAAGAAAACGGAGTTCTGAACCGTGCTGCACACACACGCCATTCTGTCCGGGCGCGAAAGAACCACGGCAAACAAAGTGCTTCAAAGGCCAAACACCACTATATCCTCAAGTTTTCCTAAAAATAAGAAGCAAAAACGGAGCTCAGATTAAAATAGAAGGGAAAACAACAGAACCGTCAACTGGAGGGATCCAGTCTCTTCCATGGCCACCGCCAGGATGAAAACAGACGGGAAAACTGTAGCATATGATTAGCAGTACACGTCATTTACTGAGCACCTACTATGTGCCAGGCACAGCACAGAGCGTTTTGGATGCATTTTCTCTGGTCTCAACAACAATCTCCCAAGATGTGTATTAAAACCCTCACCTTCCAGATGAGGAAACAGGCTCGGAGAGGCTCCCATTCACACGTATTCATTCAAGAAATTCACACTGAACAACCACGAGGCAGCAAGCACTGCTCAGACCCGTGGTAGAATCCAGTAGATTTAGCAGAAGCTTTTACAGCCCTATCTATTCGGTCCCCTAGCCTTCTTCAGACAGACGGTCTAAAATCTGCCTTCGGAAGAAAATACACAATTAGCTCTAATGCAAATTACTAACTAGGGAGGTCTCCATCACCTGCCATTTCCTTCCAGGAAGAGTTTCATTCCAAACTATACCAAGATTGTTTACCAACAATCTTTTGCAAGAAACACCATTATTTTTCCAGCCTGAAATTCTTTTTTTTTTTTTAATTTTCTTTTTTTGAACGTTTATTTATTTTTGGGACAGAGAGACAGAGCATGAACGGGGGAGGGGCAGAGAGAGAGGGAGACACAGAATCGGAAGCAGGCTCCAGGCTCTGAGCCATCAGACCAGAGCCCGACGCGGGGCTCGAACTCACGGACCGCGAGATCGTGACCTGGCTGAAGTCGGACGCTTAACCGACTGCGCCACCCAGGCGCCCCCAGCCTGAAATTCTTAACAACGATGCTTACTTTTAGCCATCATCTCTTTGAAAGTTCCCTGTTGCTGATGTGCAGAACTCAGATAAAATTAGGTCTTGAGTCCTAAATCCTGTCGCAAGGCACATGGGATTCTAGGGGTGTAATTTTTTCTCTTTCGATATGAGAGGCAGATACACTATCCATCTGTAAACAGCAATGACTTAGCACATGCAACACGCTGAAGTTGTGTTATGCTTTAAAAAGTAGAATCAGGGGCGCCTGGGCGGCTCAGTCAGATAAGCGTCCGACTTGGGCTCAGATCATGATCTCACAGTTTGAGAGTTCGAGCCCCGCATCGGGCTCTGTGCTGATAGCTCGGAGCCTGGAGCCTGTTTCCGATTCTGTGTCTCCCTCTCTCTCTGCCCCTCCCCCACTCACACTCTGTCTGTATCTCTCAAAAATTGATAAATGTTAAAAAAAATTTTTTTTTAAGTAGTATCAACAAAAGGATCATTCTGAAACCATCACAAAATGGGGGCGCCTGGGTAGCTCAGTCGGTTGAGCATCTGACTTCAGCTCAGGTCATGATCTCGTGGTTCACAAGTTTGAGCCCCACGTCGGGCTCTAGGCTGACAACTCAAAGCCTGGAGCCTGCTTCGGATTCTGTGTCTCCCCCTCTCTCTGCCCCTCCCCCACTCATGCTCCCTCTCTCTCTCTCTCAAAATATAAACATTAAATTTTTTAAAGCTTAAAAATTAACAGAAGATACAACATATAAACAACCGGCCATAATATATACTGCAGTATGTGCTATAATAGAAATAAACAATATAGGATGTAAGGGGTGAGACTTATGGCATCTAAATTGAGGAAGTGAGAAAAGAGGACAGTTTCAGAGATGATGTAACATCTGAGCTGGGCCCTGAAAACTGATCAGGGTTCAAATACGTGGACGGCGAACGGAGGACATTCCAAGTAAAAGAAACAAGGGGCCTGCGCAGGAGCAGGTGAAGGTATGGGAGACTCTGTGTGGCCTGATATGGTTTGAGTTTAGAGTACGGGATAGTCTAGCCAAAGCCAGAAAGCACCACTAGAAGCAAAAAATGGAGAACTCTGCACGCCTCCAGGGAACAGGCTTCTGAGATGCCTCTGATCCAGGATCACTGACTTAGCATGAAGATATTTTCCAGGCAGGCAACTCCTGCAACACGACAACAGGGCTGTAGAGACTGGTGGATTCCATGATCGGTTAGCTACCCACTTCCGGTATAACCTCAGGCAATTCACCGAAGGTTCCCGGAACTCGGGTAATTTCTAAGCACCTACACAACAAAGCGTGCAGGAAGGAAAAGGAAAGTGTGTGTTCCAAACTCCAGAAAAAACTTGATTTGAGTACTATTGTAAAATGCTCTTTTTTATTTTCCAATGTTAACATTTCTGCAATCTGGAGATACCTTAGATTCACCATCACATTTTATTCAGTTTTTCATTCTTCCATCCAAAACGCTATATTATTAAGTACCTCAGAACAAATCGATTGCAATCATAACAAGGAAAAACAGGAAATTAAAAAATACATTCCCAATCTCTTTGTGGCTGAGATATATACACATACATATACATGTATACACACACACACGTAGACACACATACACACGTCATTAGATTTCACAACTGTCATTTGATTTGTATTTTTCTAAACAGGCTCCATACCCAACATGTGGCTTGAACTCACGACCCGGAGATCAAGAGTCACGGGCTCTACCAACTGAGCCAGCCAGGTGCCCCCACAGCTGTCATTTTAGATGTACCAGAGACATACAGGTTACAACTGAGGAAACCAAATTGACACAACATTATCAATTGATTTTTGACAAGGACAAGACAATTCAATGAGGAAAGAATAGTCTTTGCAACAAATGGTGATGGGACAACAGGATGTCCACATTCAAACGAATAACGTTGGGGAAAAAATAAAACTGGACCCTAGCTTACACCATATACAAAAAATTAACGCAAAGGAATCAAACATTGAAACAGAAGACCTATGGGTGCCTGGGTGGCTCAGTCAGTTAAACGTCTGACTGTTGATCTCGGCTCAGGTCATGATCTCATGGCTTGTGAGATTGAGCCACCTGTTGAGCTCTGTGCTGACAGCACGGAGCCTGCTTGGGATTCTCTCTCTCCCTCTCTGCCCTTCCCCCACAGTCACTCACGCTCTCTCTCTCAAAACATTTTTTTAGTTTATTTATTTCGAGAGAGAGAGAGCTGACAGCACGGAGCCCGATGCAGGACTCAAACTCACAAACTGTGGGATCATAACCTGAGCCAAAACCAAGAGTCGGACACTTAACCAACTGAGCCACCCAGGCACCCCAATAAGTAAACATTAAAAAAAAAAGAAACATAAGATCTAAAAACAATAAAACTCTTAAAATATAAGAATAAATCTTCGGGACCTTGCATTAAACAAAACCTTCATATACATGACATCAAAAGCACAAGCAACAAAAGAAAAAATAGTTAATTTGACTTTGTCAAAATTTAAGCTCTTGTGCTTCGAAGGACACCAACAAGAGTGTGAAAACAATCCACAGAAAGGGGGAATATATTTGCAAATCATTTACCTGTTAAGGAATATGCATCTGGAATGCATAAACACTTACTAATCAATAATAAAAAGGCAAGGGGGCACGTGGGTGGCTCAGCTGGTTGAGCATCTATCTGACTCTTGATTTCAGCTCAGGTCATGATCCCACGGCCGTGGGATCAAGCCCCACATCGGGCTCTGTGCTGACAATGCAGAGCCTGTTTGGTATTCTCTCTCTCCCTCTCTGTGCTCCTTCCCCCCTCTACTCGCACTCTCTTTCTCTCAAAATAAATAAACATTTTTTTAAAAAGAAAGAAAGCTAAATAGAGAATTACCATATGGCCCACAATTCTAGTTCTAAGCATATACCTCCCCCAAAATGAAAACAGGGGTGCCTCGTTGGCTCAGTGGATGGAGTCTGTGACTCCTGATGTCATGGCTATAAATTCGAGCCTCACGTTGGGTGTAGAGTTCATCTAAAAATAAATTCTTAAAAAAATGAAAATGTACATCCACACAAAAACATGCACAGAAATGTTAATAGCATTATTCCCAATAACCAAAAGGTAGAAACGATGCAAACGTCCATCAACTGAAGAATAAAGGTAGCACATCCATACAATGGAGCATTCGTTGGCAATAAAGTAATGAAGGGCTGATACATGCTACAACGTGGATGGGTCTGGAAAATATTTTGCTAAGTGAAGGAAGCCACAGATTTTATTATTCCATTTACATGCAATATCCAGAATAGGCATACGGAGAGAGACACCAAGCAGATTCGTGGTTGCTTAGGGCTAGGGAAATGGAGGAGTTGAGGGCATGTTGGCAGAAGGGTAGAGTTTCTTTTAGGAAGGATGAAATGTTGGGGCACCTGGGTGGTTCAGTGGGTTGAGGGTCTGACTCTTGATTTATGCTCAGGTCATGATCTCACAGTTTGTGGGCTTGAGCCCCGCGTAGGGGTCTGTGCCGACAGTGAGGAACCTTCTTGGGATTCTCTGTCTCCATCTCTCTCTTCCCCTCTTTGCTCCTCCCCCACTCATCCTCTCTCTCTGAAAATAACTAAACTTTAAAAAATTTTTTTTAAAAAAGAAATGATGAAATGTCTTAAAATTGATTGCAACAATGGTGCCACGATTCTGTAAATGTGCCAAAACAGTGAATTTTATACCTCAAATGAGCAAATTGTATGATAAGTGAATTATATCTCAATAAAACTTACAAAAAAAAAAAAGAAAAAAAGAAAGAAATGAAGGGCAGAATTAGTGTTTATAAGAAAAAAGTTCCTCGGAGCCAAGGATGCACCTTTTCTACTTCTCCTTCCTTGGGAAGTTAATCACGAAAAACCAACAGAAGTAAGCTCAACTTTTGGAAATAAATGTTAAGGAAAAAAAAAAAAGATGAAGGTTGTGCATAACGATTCAGCACAATGACATCACAGAAGCAATAGGTTAAAATGGTGGTTTTATTCTGGATTTTATCTTGGGTGATGTATACACATAAAATTCTGATTTTTGGGGGGGTCGCCTGGGTGGCTCTGTCGGTTCAGCGTCCGACTTTGGCTCAGGTCATGATCTCACGGTTCGTGAGTTCGGGCCCCGCGTCGGGCTCCGGGCGGGCTGACAGCTCGGAGCCTGGAGCCTGCTTCGGATTCTGTGTCTCCCTCTCTCTCGGCCCCTAACCCACTCGCATTCTGTCTCTGTCTCTCTCAAAAATAAATAAACATTAAAACATTTTTTAAAAATTCTGATTTTTTTTTTCACACAATTTCAAATAAATATTTCTTAGAGACGTCATATAGCACAGTACTTTTGAGCACACGCTCCAGGGACAGATTGCCTGGATTCCAATTTCGCCCTCAGCACTTGCAAGTTGCAGGACCCTGGACCCTAGACGACCTGCTAAAACAGCCTGCGTCTCAGTTTCCTTTACTGGTCAAATGGGGACGGTGATAGGACCTATTTCACAGGGCTGCTATAATGAGCAAACTTGTTGGTACACACGAAGACTTGGAACACTGCCTGCTGCAATGGCAAGTGCTCAATAAACGTGAAATTGTTAAAGAATAAAGAAAAGTCACACTGTGACGTTAAAGGTTTAGCGTACCAGTGAGCAATCAGGCGGCAGATAAACATTTACTTATTTATTTTGAGAGAGACAGAGATAGTGGGTGAGTGGGGGAGGGGCGCACAGAGAGAGAAGACCCGAGAATCCCAAGCCGGCTCCACGCCACCAGCACAGAGCCGGATGCGGGGCTCGAGCCCCCGAACTGTGAGATCGTGACCTGAGCCGAAACCAAGAAGATGCTTAACCAACGGGGCCACCCAGGCGCCCCTACTTCCATCTTTTGGTTCATCTGCAAACGGGGGAATAGGTTGTGGTTCCTTGTCCATATCTCAGGTCTTGTATACTAGGAAAACTCTTAGAAGATCTCCTCTTTGACCATAAAACTTGAACTTTCAAATGTATGGCTGAGCTGGAAAAACAAGGAAATCCTCAGAGGCCAAGACCATTCAGGGGGTGCAGATCCTGAGAGACGGGCCAACTGGGAAGAGCAGTTGCCCTATTGGCACCTGCCAAATCCCAGGTGACTTAGAACTTGGTTTTCATGGTCACGCGCTAGTAAAGATTCAAAGCCTCCGGCACTGGGAATCGGATCAGAGAAAATACAGAACACAAGCAGCCCAAAGCATAAAAGACTGATCATTTAGGCTACATTAAATTTAAATTTTTCTTTCGTCAAAAGACATCATAAAGAAAATGACGAGATAAGCCACAAACCATGTGCGGGTATTTGCGAAACACACTGACAAATAGAATCAAGGATATGTGAAAGATGTATGAAAGTCCATAAGAATAAAAGACAAATCACCCCATAGAATAGTGAAAAAAAATAACACAAACGGGCATTTCACAAAGATGACGACACGTTTGAAAAGGTCCTTGGGGAGCCTGGGTGGCTCAGTCGGTTGAGCATCCGGCTTCAGCTCAGGTCATGATCTCACGGTTTGTGAGTTCAAGCCCCGTGTCGGGCTCTGTGCTGACAGCTCGGAGCCTGGAGCCTGTTTCAGATTCTGTGTCTCCCTCTCTCTCTGCTCCTCCCCTGCTTGTACTCTATTTCTCTCTCTCCCTCAAAATAAATAAACATAAAAAAAATTAAAAAAAAAAAGGTCCTTGATTGCATTTGTACTGTGGGAAATGCAAATTTCAAGGACAATAAGATCATCTCTTCTACCAACCACTTAAGCAACAATTTTTAAAAACCAACATTAGCAAGCACCTGTACATACAACAACATAACCACAGGTATGCTTTGGTTTTGGCCTTGGCTGTTACTACAGATTTCTTTTTCCACGGAGCATCCACTTCGAAAGAACCACCTTAAAAATTGTTTTAGCGATAACAGTAAGAAAATGTATCAGGTAGAGTTTCTACCCTGCTAGAGCTGAAGGATAAATACGGCGATTAACACAGTCTAAAATGGAAAATTAATCAGTTAGATGTGGCAACAAAGAGCAAAGGAACTCTGAGGTCCCTTTAAAGACACGTATAAGGTCAGGGGTGCCTGGGTGGCTCAGTGGGTTTAGCATCCGACTTCGGCTCAGGTCATGATCTCGTGGTTCACAGGTTCGAGCTCTGCATCGGGCTCTGTGCTGACAGCTCAGAGCCTGGAGCCTGCTTCGGATTCTGGGTCTCCCTCTCTCTCTGTCCCTTCCAGCTCATGTTCTGTCTCTCTCTCAGAAATAAACATTGATGAAAATAAAATAAAATAAAATAAAATAAAATAAAATAAAATAAAGACACATATGACGTCAAATCACACATTGGGAAGTGTGGCCTGAGTACCTACTATGCATTCAACACCATTTTACCACTTGCTTACAATGTACATGACAATGAATAGGTTCCAATTCAGGGAAGAAAATCCACAGGTCTGGCTGTTCGCAGGTGCTCAACCTTTTAATTGTGCTTTGAAGGCAGGGCCCGTGGGACGGTTTTACCCCAGCAGCACCAAGTGGAACTCTAGGGGAAGATGGGAAATGGGAGGAAGAAATGAGAGGATGGAAGGAAAGAACAGGAAACACAAAACAGGAATCCACATTGCGACCCAATGTTACATACATGCCTCTCATTTATCGATCAGCCACATGAACCACTCACGTATTCCTTTCAACAAACCATCGTCAGACTCCCATCTCATGCCAGGCTCTGTGCGGTGCTGGAGACACAGAAAGCGCTTAAAACCTTGACCTGGACCCCACAAGGCTCTTCATCCGGGAGCAGGAGGCAGTAACCGCCCAGAGTGCGGAGTTAAAATAGCACTGAGCCCAGGATGCTGGGAGCACAGTGACAAAAGGACATCCAGCACTAAACCCACAAAACAGATAATGTAGAAAAACAAAACAAGAACAAAGAAATAGTTTGATGGCCTAACCTATGCCGAATACCTCCTGGGACTCACTGGCAGCATCGAAGTTTCAGATTGCGACCGCACCTTACTCTAAGGTGACCTGCTTCCAACGAGGAGAGCGGCGAGCTTCCTCACCTTTCCACGGATCACACATATTTGCGGGGGCCGCAAATGAAGGGGAAGCAGGCATTTCCGCAACTTCTGCAAACACCGATGTTTATGGGTTTGCGCACAGGTACGTAGCGCTCAGATAGGAAAATTTTTAGTATTGCCATCAGCCGTGTGGCGAGTCTGGAAAGTTCACTCCTCCGTCTTTAAGATCACTTGTAAAGTCAATACGCAATATGAAGAGGCTCACAGGGACAGGAAAAGGTAAAACCTGAAGTGTGGAGCCTTTTCTTACTCTTCACCCCAGCTCTGAAGCTCTTGGGTGACTTGAACATGTTCATGAGTTCGAGCTCCGTGCCACCCGCGTGCAGCCCGCCTGGGATTCTCCCTCTCTTCCTCTCTCTCTCTCTCTGCCCCTCCCCCATTGTGCTCTCTCCCTCAAAATAAATTTTTAAAAAACTTGTAATAATTTTAATTTGCAGCCCCTTAGTCAACCACGGTCAAAAAAACAAAAAACAATGATAAAATAACATAAATTTACAGTCCCCCCCCCACACACACACAATTGATTAAATCTTTACTGATGCCAGAACTCTGGTAAAAGTACTTTTATTTTGCTTACGTTTTATTTTTTTATTTTGAGAGAGACGGGGGAGGGGGCGGTGGGGGAGAGGGACAGAGAGAATCCCAAGCAGGCTCCGTGCTGTCAGCGCAGAGCCTGACGCAGGGCTCGAACCCACGAACCGTTGAGATCATGACCGGAGCCAAAATCAAGAGTTGGACGCTTAACCAAATGAGCCACCCAGGCGCCCAAGTGAAAGTGCTTTTAAAAATGTATCCCCATCGGGGCGCCTGGGTGGCTCATTCGGTTGAGAGGCCAACTTTGGCTCAAGTCATGATCTCACGGTTCGTGGGTTCACAGTCAGCTGTTGCTGATAGCTCGGAGCCTGCTTTGTATCCTGTGTCTCCCTCTCTCTCTGCCCCTCCCCCACTCATGCTCTGTCTCTCTCTGTCACAAAAATGAATAAACATTAAAAAATATTTTTTTTTTAAATTTTTTTTTTCAACGTTTATTTATTTTTTGGGACAGAGAGAGACAGAGCATGAACGGGGGAGGGGCAGAGAGAGAGGGAGACACAGAATCGGAAGCAGGCTCCAGGCTCCGAGCCATCAGCCCGGAGCCCGACGCGGGGCTCGAACTCACGGACCGCGAGATCGTGACCCGGCTGAAGTCGGACGCTTAACCGACTGCGCCACCCAGGCGCCCCAAAAAATATTTTTTTAATGTATCCCCATCATCTTCAAAACTATAGAACTGTTATGAAAATAAATGTCTTAACACAGAGCAAAAATGTGCAGAGCAAACAGTGACAGTAAAAAGATAAATGGATTGGGGCGCCTGGGTGGCGCAGTCGGTTAAGCGTCCGACTTCAGCCAGGTCTTTGAAAATAAATGTCTTTGAGAATTAGCTTCCTTGGGTGCTTCTGAAAGCACAGTTTAAAAAAACAAAAAACAAAACCAAAAAAAACAAGCCTCTTCGGGACGCCTGGGTGGTTCAGTGGGTCGAGCATCAGACTTCAGCTCAGGTCATGATCTCACAGTCTGTGAGTTCGAGCCCCACGTCAGGCTCTGTGCGGACAGCTCAGAGCCTGGAGCCTGCTGCGGATTCTCCGCCTCTCTTTCTGTCTGCCCCTCCCCTGCTCGCGCTTGGTCTCTCTTTCTCTCAAAAATAAACGTTAAAAAAATTTTTAAAAACCCTCTTCATCGCACAATTTTAAATGTTCCTACTCATTCCGTAACAAAAGAAATTTGGGGAAGAGCCATGTAAATCAAAGGGGCATCATTTTATTCGTCCAAATTATCGCAATTCAGTGCCCACAGTACAGATGAGCAGGGACACGTTTGAACATGAGCTTAAAGACAGAATCACAGTACCCAACAATTACAGCCACCGCCACCACTAGATAATTCTGAACATACTAGCTTAGCAATAGGTAAACATTAACCTTAGCCTCTTCTTAAATCTTTAGTATAACTTCAGGCCTTTCGAGAGCAGCTATTTAAAGCACGAGCTATAAAAGTACACAAGAGGGACCCACTAACATCAGAACTCACGATATCCACGCAGCCACACAACTACCTGCCGCATCTCCTACTCCGTGCCCATCCGCCTCTTCTCGGGTTCAGAAAACCAAATTTTGAAATACCCAGCATCTGCAATGGTAAATCCAGTGAAAGTGACTTTCTTTATTTCGCTTATAAGGCATGCGAAAGACACACGTCATCTGTTTGTGGTCCCTGGAATGTGTTAACTAAGGAAGCAACCGTGACCCTCTTTTGTAAACTGTCAGTGCAAAGTGGCAATAAAAACCAGGGCTGGCTGCTGCATTTTGCTGTGATTAGTCACATCATCTGGCTTGCAAACTCAGAGATGCCCCTCAAAAACACACACGTTACTTTTAAGTGTTATCCACGAGTCTAAGGATATCTCATCACACCATTTCGGTTCGGTCGATCGTTCGTTTGTTTATTAACATTTAGTTTTGAGAGACACAGAGAGAGCGAGCGAGCTTGAGCAGGGAAGGGGCAGAGAGAGAGGGAGACCCAGAATCCGAAACAGGCTCTGGGCTCCAAGCTGTCAGCCCGTGAGATCATGACCTGAGCCAAAGTCGGAGGCTTAACCCACTGAGGCACCCGGGCGTCCCCCATCTCAGTTTAAACAGAGGAAATGTTATTTAAAATCATCCCCTGTAGTTTTTCTGATCAGACTATACATTAAACAGCTAATGCTTCACCTTAACTGCGGGCCACGAGTGCAAATGAAGGCTCGAGAAACAGAAAACATCAGACGTTGACCCAACCAAAGTAGATTTGGAGAGGCAACTCAACCACTGCCAGACCAGACTTTCTGGCCACGAAGTTATTTAAAATTAATATTCTAGTAGCATCTACAAGCTTTCTTCTGCCTGCAGGCTTTACAAAGAAGAGTCATTAGCAACTTACTACAAATGAAATCAGTATATAATTATATATATGTGAAATACATGTACAAATATATACACATATACATACACATATTTTATATGTGTTTGTGTGTGTGTGTGTGTAACTTGATTTTAAATCTTATTTCCAGTGAGAAAATGTCATGGAACGGTTTTGGGGGATGGGAAGTGATAACTTGATTTTTTAAGGTTCAAACTTCTAGGGGCACCAGGGTGGCTGGCTCAGTCAGTGAAGCGTCCGACTCTTGACTGCGGCTCCGGTCACGATCTCGTGGTTCGTGGGTTTGAGCCCCGAGTCGGGTTCTGCGCTGACAGCTCAGAGCCCGGGGCTTGCTTTGGATTCTGTGTCTCCCTCTCTCTCTGCTCTTTCCCCACGTGTGCTCTGTCTCTCTCTCTCTCAAAAATATATAAACATTCAAAAAAAAAAAAAAATAAAGTTCAAACTTCTACTTCTAAGAGACCATTTGAATAACAATAAGTTAATAACAGTGACACTGAAATTATATCTTCAAGCCATTGGCCGTATACATCCATAAACACATAGCAGACAAATGAGGATCGGTTTCTTCAATAATGTCTATATTAGAATCTCTTGTTGAAAAACAAGAAAAAAATCTCCTGTTCATCTTAACTAATTTCCTAAGTAGCTGGAGGTGGTCTCAATATGAAATTGGTCCCGTCTAGATCAAGGAAATACAGAAAGATTCAATAAAATTTTATCTACTTCTTCAGACAGAAGCAGTGTGGATAACTGGGTAAAGAATGCATCCTTCTCAAGTACGACAGCTTCTCCCTGCGTTTATTTCAACCCCGGGCCCACTAAGACAAAACTGGACAAATGCTTTTTTTGTGCTGAAAAGATGGAGTAGCCTTTGTGCTCTACGGAAGGAAAAGGCTCGAGTAACACAGCAGAATGATTTCAAAGCATGTATTTTGTTTCTTGAAAATTATGAAATCCGGCTCTTGGTTTCGGCTCAGGTCATGGTCTCATGGTTTGTGGGTTCGAGTCTTGCATCAGGCTCCACGTTGCCAGTGCAGAGCCTGCTTGGGATTCTCTCTCTCTCTCTCTCTCTCTCTCTCTCTCTCTCCTCTCTCTGCCCCTCAGGCGCGCGCTCTCTCTCTCTCTCTCTCTCTCTCTCAAAGATGAATAAACGTAAAGAAGTTTCCACAATGAAATCATTTAAAAATAAACACATTCACGTGTAAGCCACAGATCAACACATGGGGTATGATCCCGCTTCGGTAAAACACCTAGATATGGGTGGATTCTTAAATTGTCGTCCTCACCGGTTAGAAATAAGCTCCCTGAGGGCAGGGATTTGTGTCTGTTTTGTTCAGCGAAACGTGCCAACAGTGTCTAGCACGTAGAAGGTGATCAACAAATATTTACTGAACTATCTATGCCCACAGAAAATTCCCTACGGCCAAACTGTTAGCGTTTTCCTCCAGAGAGTAGGGCTGGGCTAGGCAGAAGGGTGACTTTCAACTCATTGGTTTATGGGCATATGCAGTTTAGATGTTTGACAAACATCATACAGACATGATTTAAGCCCATAAGAAACTGGAAAAATAAAAGATACTTCCTCCCTGCACGCAAACAAACACACACACGACACACACAGGAAAAAAAGGAGTATCTAAGGCGCGAGGCAAGGAGGTGAGAGCTACACAGAAGAAACCGTGAAGAGAAAGCAGTGAAAGGGCCAAAAAGTACCTGAGGAAAATGAGGTAGAGAAGGTGGGAAGGGACGACCTCTACCCCAGGGCTTGGTGTCCCAGATTGCCGGGCCTCGCCCACGTCTGCAGTAGGTTTCATTAGGAGCACGGCTCTGGGGGCGCCCGGGGGGCTCAGTCGGTTGGGCGTCCGACTCTTGGTTTTCTTGGTTTCGGCTCAGGTCACCATCTCACAGTTCATGGGTTCGAGCCCCACGTCAGGCTCCGTGCTGACAATGCAAGCCTGCTTGGGATTCTCTCTCGCTCTCAATCTCTCTCTCTCTCTCTCACTCACTCTCTCTCCGCCCTTCCCCCCCCCCAATAAATAAATAAATAAACAAACAAACAAACTTAAAAAAAATAAGAGCATAGCTATGGAAAGGTTTGCCTCCCTCCCCCCTTCAGATTAAAAGCCACCCAATGGAGACAGCAGGTTTTCCTAACTACAGGCAGGTATATTTTGAGAGGGAGTGAACCATTTCATAAAGAACTCCATATGTGATGATTTACTGGAAGCAAAACTAGGGATAAATAACTGTTTTTTTCCTCCTTAAAGCAACAGCAGGGCTGACCTAAGCTTACCCGTCTAGGCTTTGCAATCTATTTTCCTAAAAGACCTCTCCAGCCAGCCGCAGGGATGCGGCTGGCACATTTGACTGACAAAAGGTCTTGCCCTGGAAAGGTCTTTGCAGATTCCTGGTCAATATAGTATCAAAACACGTGCCTCTCATATTCTCTAGATTATCCCACCCCGCTCCCACACAGACTTGCACAACAAAGGCTGAATCACGACCACGGAGGCAATGGAGTTAGTGACTATTTCGCTGTTTGTGTCTTTGCTTATGCTTTTGTTTTTCCTTGGAAAAATTCTTGTGGATATTTTTTTCTTTTTTTGCCTCTTAAGCTTTTGGCAGGGGCTCGAGAATAATTCCCACAAAGGGAATGAGTTCGTATATTGTAACCTTCCTAAAGTCATGAAAAACTACAGACGAGGGGCGCCTGGGTGGCGCAGTCAGTTAAGCGTCAGACTTCAGCCAGGTCACGATCTCGCGTCCGTGAGTTCGAGCCCCGCGTCGGGCTCTGGGCTGACGGCTCAGAGCCTGGAGCCTGTTTCCGATTCTGTGTCTCCCTCTCTCTCTGCCCCTCCCCTGTTCATGCTCTGTCTCTCTCTGTCCCAAAAATAAATAAAAAACGTTGAAAAAAAAAATTAAAAAAAAAAAAAAAAACTACAGACGAATAACCATCCAAAATGAGCACTGACTGACGGGCCAGAATGCATCATAGTTCCTAATTTCCAAATACTTTAAATGTGACCACCCCAAATTTAGGGAAACCTCATAAAAATGCAGTTCAGGCATTCCTAAAGTTGATCCACAAATTCAACGCAAAATTCCTAGCAAAATCCCGGCTAGTTTTTTTTAATGCAGAAATTGACAAGCTGATCCTAAAATTAATATGGAAATGCAAGGGTCCCAGAATAGCCAAAACGATCTTGAAACAGAAGAACGAAGTTGAAAAATTCACGCTTTCTGATTTCAAATTTTCGTACACAGCTGCCATAACCAAGACAGCGATACAGGTATGATAGACTTGTGGATAGATCAGTGGAATTAAACTGAGAGTCCAGAAATAAACACTTACATTATAGTCAAGTCATTTTAAACCAGGGTACTCAGACATTTCGGCGGGAACGAATATTCTTTCAACAAATGATGCTAGGAACACCTGGATACATGTGCGTGCAAAACAACGAACTTGGACCCCTAACTCACATAATGCACAAAAATCAACTCAAAAAGGATCAGACCTAAATGTAAGGGCTAAAACTCTAAAACTCAGGGGCGTCTGGGTGGCTCAGTTGATTAAGCTTCCAAGTCTTGGTTTCGGCTCAGGTCGTGATCTCACAGTTCATGACATCAAGCCCCGTGACAGGCTCTGCACTGATAGCCTGGAGCCTGCTTGGGATTCATTCTCTCTCTCTCTCTCTCTCTCTCTCTCTCTCTCTCCCTCTCTCTTTCTGTACTTCCCCTGCTTGTGCACGCTTGTGTGCATTCTCTCTCTCAAAATAAATAAATAAATAAACATTAAAAAAAAAAAACACCTAAAACACATATGAAAACATAGGTGTGATTTTGTGATCTTGGATTAGGCCGGGTTTTCTCTTTTTTTTAATGTTTATTTTGAGAGAGAGCAAGAACCCACATGGGTGTAAGCGGGGGAGGGGCAGAGCGAGGGAGAGCGAGTATCCCAAGCAGGCTCCTCGCTCGGCGCAAACTCACGGGCTCGAACTCATGACCGCGAGATCATGCCCTGAGCCGATATCAAGAGTCGGCTGCTTCACTCAACTGAGCCACCCAGGTGCCCCAGGCCAGCTTTTCTCACATGGGACACCAAAGGCAGAGGATGCCAGAGAAAAAATAGGCCAAGAAGTACATTAAAAGGTGCTTAAACAATTACCCAGTCATCAGGGAAATGCAAACCAAAACACAGTGAGCTATGACTTCACACCAGTCAGGATGGGCGTCACCAAAAAGAGAATAACAACTGCTGGGGAGGATGTGGAGAAAAAGACGCTTCTCGTGGGCTATGGGGTGGGAATGTAAATTGGTGCAGCCGCTCTGAAAAACAATATGGAGGTTCCTCAAAAAATTAAAGACAGAACTACTAGAAGATCCAGCAATCCCACTTCTGGGTAGCTACCCAAAGAAGACAAAACACTAACTCAAAAAACCATCTGCCCCCCACCCCGCCCACATTCACTGTAACATTATTCAGGATAGCCAAGATATGGAAGCAATGAAGTGTCCATCCATAGATGCATGGATGAAGAAAACTGGTGTGTGTGTGTGTGTGTGTGTGTGTGTGTGTGTGTAATGGAATAAATTCAGCCATAAAAAGGAAATGTTGCCTTTTGTAACAACATGGATGGACCTTGAGGGCATTATGGATGATCTCACATGCAGAATCTTTAAAAAAAAAAAAAAAAAAAAAAAAACCCCCCCCACAAAAAAACAGAGAACAGACGGGTGGTGGGGGGGTGGGGGGGGGGGGGGGAGGGAGGTAGTGCCTGGTTTAACAAGGGTCAACATGTACAAACTTCCAGTTGCAAAGTAAGTCAGTCCGGGGGACCTAATGTACAGCATTAATAATTCTGTATTGCTAAAAAGTTGCTAAGAGAGTAAATTTTTAAAGTTCTCATTATAATAAACATATTTTGTAAACTATGCATGGTGACAGATGTCACCTAGAGTGAATTTGATCGTTTTGCAGTATATGCAAACATCGAATGCTGTAGATCTGAAACGTTTGACATAAAAAATATGTATTATTTTAAAAAGGGGGACACCTGGGTGGCTCAGTCGGCTGAGCGTCTGACTTTGGTCCAGGTGGTGATCTCACGGTTTGTGGGTTCAAGCCCCCGATCGAGCTCACTGTTGTCAGCATGGAGCCTGCTTCGGGTCCTCTGTCCCCACCCTTCTGCCCCTCCCCCACAGGGCCCTGGCTCTACCTTGGCAGTGTGGAGACTGCTAGGGATTCCCTCTCTCTCTCTGCCCCTCCCTTGCTCATGCTGTCTTTGTCTCTCTCAAAATAAATAAACTTAAAAAAAAATCGTTTTAAAGAGAGAAATGAAAACATACATCCACACAAAAACTTGTCTAAGAACGTCCACAGCAATATTACTCACGGTAGCCAAAAAGGTTTAAACAACTCAAATGTCCATCAACCGAATAGATCATTAAAATATGGTAGATCTTCATACAACAGCAGTTTTCAGCCATATGAAAGAATGAATGCTGATACATGCTACAACATGGATGAACCTTTAAACGCTATGCTAACCGCAGCCAGCCCCAAGATATCACATATTATATGATTCTGTTTATCTGAAATGCCCGGGATAGATACATCTAGGAAGGTAGAAAGCACTGTATAATATCGGCCATCAGGGGTTGGCGGGATGAGCGGTGGGCAGGTTTGTTTCTGGGGTGACAGGGATATTCTGAACTTCTGGTAATGACTGTACAACTCTGTGATTATCCTAAAAACCACTGAAATGTATACTTTCAATGGGTTAATTGCATGGTATGTGAATTATATCTCAACAAAGCAGTTTAAAAAAAACCTTGAGGGCCGCCTGGGTGGCTCAGTCAGTTAAGTGTCCGACTTCGGCTCAGGTCACGATCTCATGGTTGTGAGTTCGAGCCCTGCATCGGGCTCTGTGCTGACAGCTCAGAGCCTGGAGCCTGCTGCGGATTCTGTGACTCCTTCTCTCTCTGCCCCTCTGCCTCTCACGCTCTCTCTCTCAAATTTTTTCAAAAACCTCTTTTCTCCTCCTCCTTGCTTTCCCTTTTCAAAATAATGCAAAAAACAAAATGATGCAAAAAATTATCTGAAAAGAGAGTAGATGTATCTCCATACGGGTGCTAGCACATAATTTTCAAGAGACAGAATACACATATGTAAGTTTTAAGTACTGCGATAAAACCCAGCATCTGCAGGGTTAACAGCCAACATAACCTCTTCATGACAGAGATGAGAATATCACTACTAAATATTTGAAAGTCAGAGAGAAGATAATCTATTTTTAAGAGTAAATTTCAGTATATTAAAACGTCACTATACTTGCTATCTGGGGTACCTTGGAAAACCATGACTCGACTATTTGATAAGCCCCAAACTTAATTGTGAGTATACCATGGTCCTTCTTTCCAATACGCCATCAGCTTTTGGTTTTTCCATTAAGATATAATTTTTTTTAGAAAATTATACAATGGCGGGGGGGGGGGGGGGCGCCTGGGTGGCTTAGTCAGTTCAGCATCCAGACTCTCGATTTCAGCTCAGGTCATGATCCCAGGGTCGTGGGATCTGAGCGTGGAGCCCACTTGGGATTCATTCTCTATCTCTCTCTCCCTCCGCTCCCCCTCTCTGCCCCTCCCGTCCCACACTATCTCTATCTGCCCCTCTCCTCCACACGCATGCTCTCTCTCTCTCTCTCTCAAATGAAAAAAAATTTTTAAGTGCAATGGTTTAAAAAAAAAAAAAAAGAAAATTATACCAGGTATTGTAGGATCAGTTACCGTTAAAGCTGTAGCTTCTCGGGGCGCCTGGGTGGCGCAGTCGGTTAAGCGGCCGACTTCAGCCAGGTCACGATCTCGCGGTCCGCGAGTTCGAGCCCCGTGTCGGGCTCTGGGCTGATGGCTCGGAGCCTGGAGCCTGTTTCCGATTCTGTGTCTCCCTCTCTCTCTGCCCCTCCCCCGTTCCTGCTCTGTCTCTCTCTGTCCCAAAAATAAATAAAAACTTGGAAAAAAAAATTAAAAAAAAGTTTTTAAATTATTTTTCACTTAAAAAAAATGCTATCTTCTAAAATATTCAAAATGACCTACCAAAGCTAAAAGGCAAGATGAAGTTATAATCGCTATCAAATTTCTAGTCAAAGGTATGAAAATAAGCTACAGGTTTTATTGGCTTTTTAGAAAGTTCAGCGAAGTCTTAAATAATGTTATAAAACTGTTCACAGTGTACGCATCGAATGTTCACCTATTTGCCAAAGAAAAAACTTGCCACTCTTCCCATACGTAATGTTTACCCCGTACCCATATGAGGGTAAAAATTTGTGTAACATTACCAAATGTTCCTCAGACACCGCAGCGTGAGGGAACACCGTGCTAAGTGATGAGGATCTTCAGAAGCATGAACTGGAGGACAAAGGGAAGGAAGACAAGGGCCGCTTGGCACTCTGGGAAACAATACTTTGTATTAAAAAGTAAAAAGTGCTTTTGATCCAATCACTTGTTTTAATTTTTTACTCAAAGTTTGATTCAAAAATATGATAGCCATACTAGTGAGAACTGAGTGGGCGATAGTGTTGAATAGAAAAGTTAAGATCAGGGGCGCCTGGGTGGCGCAGTCGGTTAAGCGTCCGACTTCAGCCAGGTCACGATCTCGTGGTCCGGGAGTTCGAGCCCCGCGTCGGGCTCTGGGCTGATGGCTCAGAGCCTGGAGCCCGCTTCCGATTCTGTGTCTCCCTCTCTCTCTGCCCCTCGCCCGTTCATGCTCTGTCTCTCTCTGTCCCAAAAATAAATAAACGTTGAAAAAAAAAAAATTTAAAAAAAAAAGCTGTAGCTTCTCTCATTGGACAGCTCTGAGCACAGACGTCTTCTCCACCCCCAGGCATAGATTACACCGGTTCCAGACTGTGAGCAAAGGAACACGATGAGTCCAAGGGACCCGGGAGCCAATCCGACAGCACGAACGTTCGAGCAACAAATCCCAGCAACGCTTTGTCTTTTTGGAGCAGTGCCTCCACTCTGCGCCCTCGTTCCTCAAGTACATTTTGCTTTGGGACACAAACAACAGTCTCTCGTGACTGACCTCTTCTCCATCTACACTCGCGCATCCAGGCTTTAAACACCACCTAGAAGCCTGATGGCGCCCAAACCTACATCCCCGTCCGAGGCCTCTTCCTCGGATGCCAGGTCCCCACGTCCCATCGCCTACTGGACACCTCCACGAGGACAGCAGATAGGCGCCTCCGAGTTAACAGGTGCCAAACCAGACCCCCGCCCTCCCGATTCTTCTCACAGACCCGCTCCCCCTGCACACATGTGCGTCTCGACCGATGACAATCCCTCCTCTTTCTCTCGGACCTTGTAACCGAAGCATTTTGGCAAACGCTTTTTGGCTCCACCTTCAAGAGATCCAGAATCCGAGCACTGCTCACCACCTCTGTCACCACCGCGCTGGTTCGAGCCACCATCACCAATCCTAATGGTCTCCTTTTTTTTTTTTTTTTTGCAGTTTATTCATTTATTTATTTTTCTGTCTCTCTCTCTCTCTCTCTCTCACACACACACACACACACACACACACACACACGAATGCAAAACACAGTGCTTCAGCCACACGCGTCCCTGTCCTGTGGCTTGAACTTGTCAGTATTCTCTCGTGTCAGGGCCTTTTAACACCCACGGTCCCCTCTGCCTGGAACACCCCCCGAGTCGTAAGGTGTTTGTTCCACGTCACCTTCTTAGTGCTGGAGCCACCAGCTGGTCAGATCCTTACGTGTGTCATATACATACAACGTGGGGATGCTTTGGGTGAAAACTAAGTAGGAGAAAGTGCTGTGACACTGGCCTCTTGCCAGGAGCGAGCTGCCTCCGGGACAAGACCTTGGCGGCAACAGAGAGGGGAGACTCACCTTGACCGCAGCCAGATCGGGGGCATCTAACCCTCCGGGCCTGACCCGCTTCCGCCCTGGGGCAGGTGAGGGGCAGTTCTGTCACCCCCAGAGGGTGCCTGTTACAGAAGACGCTGTAATAGGGATGTTTGCTTTCCTTGGGGGGGGGGGGCGCGACATCTAAGACTGAGGTGCCTCCTGGGGCCCGAGAAATGCAATGGAAAAAAGAAACCTTGACTTTCTGACAGATGTTGAACAAACGCATTCGTCTGTTTTCCAAAAAACTAAAATATTACTACCCCACGTGACAGGAGAACACGGGCTTTTCCGGATAACTTACTTAACATCACCAACCCTCCAAAACACAACCAGCAATGAGAAAAACAGAAAATAAAAGGCTTTTAAGCAATCAGAACTGACAGCACAGAGTCCAAGTGTGAAAGTTCACATACATTCATGGAAGTAGACTCCCCGAGGCCCCACTCATAATCTACTTACTCCTATTTTGCAGACAATTCTAACGGGTTTCGTCACCGGCATGCCTGCTCAGAGCAGCACGTTAGAAGAAGCCAATGGCAGAGGAACCAGAGGATTAGACACGGACTGCTGGTTGGTAGAAAGTTGTGGGGGTTAAATGGTTTTATTTTTTATTTTTGAGAGAAAGACAGAGACAGAGACAGCACGCGCAGGGGGAGAGGCAGAGAGAGAGGGAGACACAGAATCCGAAGCAGGCTCCGGGCTCCGAGCTGGCAGCACAGAACCCCACGCAGGGGCTCGAACTCACAAACCACCCCAGAAACAGTTTAAAACGACAGCAGTAGGGGCGTCTGGGTGGCTCAGGGGGTTGAGCATTCACCTTCGGCTCAGGTCATGATCTGGCAGTTTGTGACTTTGAGCTCCCGCTTGGGCTGTCTGTTGTGGGCAGGGAGCCGACTTCAGATCCTCTGTCGCCACCCCCCCCCCTCGGCCCCACCCCTGCTGGCTTTCTCTCCCTCAAGTATAAATAAAACATTTAAAAAAAATAACAGCAGCAAAAAATGAGACCTAACAGACGGGATATATGAAAAGATTAGAAAAGCGGGCATTACAAATTAAGAGGCAGAACTATCTGTACCCAATCTAATGGAGGGACAAACAACCCTCCAGACTTTAGGAGCCCCTGAGACAACACTATATACAGCACTTTAAAATAACTAATGCTATTATAAGGATAATCTTGAGGCATCAAAAAAAAAAAAAAAAAAAAGATGCAGTTATCACCAGGTTCAGGAGTTAGGAGACTAAATCATCTTTCCGAAAGGCTTTCCACCCAAAATGTGACAGATTTGGGGACAACGGGGGGGGGGGATGTATCAAGCACCAAAAGTGCTAAACCTCATTTACCCAGAAACATTCAGTCATGTGGAACACGTGTTGATTTTGTAAGGGCGTAGCTCCAGAAGATGTGTGGATGACAACACAAGTTAATTACTCAGTATGCGATGTGTACGCCCTCACAAAATAAACCTTCCAGCGAGCAGGTGCTCACAACTACTTATCTGAGTTATCCGAGGTATAGTTTGCATTCTTTTGTCCTGTAAGGAATGTAAAACATTACTTTCTTTTTTCCTCTTTCTTTCCATCCTCGGGTAAGGAAGGTGTGGCGGGGGGGGGGGGGGCAGCATTTATTTGAGGACAAGTTCAAAAGGTAATTTTATAATAAACTATGGGCTACTTTTTTTTCATTTGAGAGAGAGAGACGGAGAGAGCACTGGGGGGGGGGAGAGAGAGGGAGAGAGAGGGAGAGAGAAGGAGAGAGAGAGAGAGAGAGAGAGAGAGAGAGAGAGAGGCTCTTAGGCAGGCTCCACCCTCAGCGCAGCGCCCAACACAAGCCTCGACCCCACAACCCTGGGATCATGACCTGAGCTGAAATCAAGAGTCAGATGCTCAACCGACGGGGCCACCCAGGCACCCCAAGTGTGGGCTACTTCTGTGCTAGACTTCCTGAGTTATCGAGATAACCCGTGTAAGCGGTTAAGCACCTGACTCTTGATTTAGGCTCAGGTCATGATCTCACAGGTTCCTGGGATCTAGCTCCGCACTGGCTCCGTGCAGATGGTGCGGAGCCTGCTTGGGATGGTCTCTCCTATTTCTCTGTTCCTCCCCTTACTTGTGTGTTCTCTCTCTCTCAAAATAAATACATAAATTAAAAAAAAATTTTTTTGCTTCTTCCCAGCTCAAGACCTACTGGTCAGCTCTCTCTGAATGTTCCACAGAAACCACACCCCCAAAACTGAACCCAAAACGTGCTCTTCCTCCTCCACCCAGTCACCCTAAGCAGAAATCTGGAATTAACGGGTCTCCTTCCCTGTCCCTCAAACCTCACGGACCAGTCACCGAGTCAAATCACTTGTACCCTCTCAATTCTCCAAGCTTGCCCCAGGTCCCAGAACGGACTCAGTCCAGGACTTAGTGCACGCTTACTCGGCTTTCTACAAATGCCTTCTAACTGGCCGCCCTACCTCACGGCTTCCTCTCTACTGCGTTGTCCGCACACTGTGTCCTCCACACAAATGCCAGGGTGAGATCTGTAAAAACAAGAAGCCCCACCATGCGCTGCCACTGTTGATCACCGTGCACACCACGCACTGTGCAGTCCTAGCGAGGGCATTGTTCATGGTGCAGTAAATGTGAATGGAGCCCCTAAGGGTTGTGCAGTGCACAACCTGTACAACCATATGCAGCAACCTTGCTGTATTCCTCTCCATTGGCTCCCCCATTGCCCTACAAATGAAGTAAAGCCCTTTAGTATGCATTACAAGGCTCTGCCTGATCCAGTCCCGGCCTACCTCTCCAAATTTCTCTCTCCTGTACTTTCCACACTTTGCACTCCAATCGTTAAAAAACAAAACAATTCCCCAAACCTACTATGCTGCCCCTTTTCTGCTTATTTTTGCAAATCTTAGTTCCTTTGCCTAGAATACCGTTCTCCCTACCTATCCCCACCACTCTATCCCCCGCCCCCAGTGCACTTGCAAACTGTCCACCCTGAAGACTCAAATAGAGGCAACCATTCCCTCTCTGGCTGGCCCCCAGCAGGTACTGCACAAGCACGTGTAATTTAGCTTATTACCCGGTACCATGCTGCTGGTAGTGAGCAGTTTATAAACGATCATTAGTGAAACCATCTTTCAGGAAGTTCTGCTCCACAATGAAAATCACCGTAAACACATTTTTTAAATACATTAGCATTCTTAAAATATATGAAATACACATGAAATCCTTTTTCACGCGTGAAATTCTGGTACCATGGCCTGTGTTCTAACAGCACGGGTACGCACCACTTCCAGGACACTTTGTTGATCCACAAGGTGAAAGGCATTCCTGCCAAAAATGCTGAAAGGCAGAAAACTACCGCAAGCCCCTGTAAAGACACAGCAACTGGTATTATTTAGGGGCCGTGCTCTGTCATGATGCCAAGGCCACAGGGACCTGCCCACGTGCAGGAGCCTTCCACAATACGGGAAGATGAAACTTTACAATATAGAAATAAGGGAAATCACCAGCGGTAGAAACGTCAGCTTGGATTTCACAGCAGCGTCCGTCACCACATTGCCCCCTAATGATTTATGACATATAGAAATCACTACTGACCGCCTCAAAACCCAAACGGACAAGACCAACAAGTTCTGTGTTCCAAAGGCGCACAGATGGCCGTCCCGACCTACTCTGGTCTAAGTAAAGGGGTTTGTGTGGCGGCCTCCTCTGGACTCGCGGATGACCCTGAATAAGGAGGAATCTTTGGAACGTGTGTTGTGACTCCCTGATGCGCAGAAAATTGCCAACCCTTTTTTTTTTTTTTTTTTTTTTCCGGATGCCCAAACTCCCACTGCAAGGCTGAGCACCTGCTGAACCAAAACCACAACCTGGGCGGACGGCGGTGCCTCGCAGATCTGTCCCGAAAGCCTCGGCTGAACTTAAGGTCCCAGAGTTTCACCCCGTCCCCGGGGTGTCCCCACGCCCCGGTCTGCACGGTCCCGCGGGGAACCCGGCACCTGCGACTAGGTGAACGCGCCCGCGCCCCGCGGCTGGCAAGTGGCCAAGGCCACGTTACGCCGCTCACGCCTCTTTTCCAAAACGCGGCGGCGGCACCGAAAGTTGTGTGAGTCGAGGGGCGATTTTGTCTGTCCGTCGTGTCACACACCAAAACTTCTGCCATCGGAGTGAGGACCCCAGGAGGCAGGAGGCTCGCGGGCCGGCTGGGGACATGCACCGCTCCGGAGGGAGGGGGGCGGAAGGGAAGCCCCGGCGGCGGCCGCACCGTCTCTCTACCCCTCCTCCAACTGCGGCTCGCGGATCCCAGCGCCTTTTTGGACTAGGTTTCCCCGGCACGTGTTACTCGCCACCCCCACCCCCCCCCACCCCACTTTCCCGGCATTCAGGGACCAGCAGAAGGGAAGCGCGGCCCGGGGGGGGGGGGGGCTGTCTCGGGTCCGCGGGATGCGGACCGGGAAGAAGCCGTCCGGCCCCACCTCTCCCGTGACACGCGGCAGCGGAGACCTCCCCGCACCGCCCGCCCGCAGCGCCGCGCCCGGCCCGGGGAACAACGGGCGCCCCCCGCAGTGGGGAAGGGTGCGCGGGGTGCGAGCTCAAACAAAGTGTGCGCGCCGGCCGGCCGCGCCGGGGAGGGAGCGGGGAGCCGAAGCGGCCGGGCGGCGGGCGCGGGGAGGGAACTCACCTGCCGCGAAGACCGCATGCAGGAGGCAGAGGTAGCTCTTGCCGTACTTCTCGGATATCCTCACGCGCTGCGGGGCCATGGCCATGTCCACCTGCCCAGGGACGGCCTGGGCGGCCGGCACGATCGTGCAGCCGTCCCGGTTCGGGGGCAGGCCCGGGGTCCCGCCGCACCGCGCGGGGAGCCGGGGCGCCGAGCCC